>NC_057938.1:41650645-41928145 GCF_018555375.3 Anguilla rostrata
ATTTGCACCTGGCTTGATTACCAGATCTAATTGTAGTCCAGGTTCGTCTGCATTTTTGAGTCACTGGGGCTGGTCGAAGAACAAGTCCAATCGATTTCTGAAATGTCAGTCTGTTGAATTTCATTGGACCATAATTATGCACTTGAAAACATCCCTCTGTCTCTGTCTGTCTATCTCTCTGTCTCTGGCTCTCTCTCTCTCTCTCTCTCTACATATATATACAGTATATGCAGATGGATGGATGGATAGAAAGATCAATATGTATATGTATGTATGTATGTATGTGCACACAGACACATGCACAAACTATAAACTGCATATTTAAATGTCGGAATATTATGCACACTGGTGAAATACAGATACAGATGCAGAAGTACATGACAGGACACTAATTGACAAGTGCTGCGCACTTCTCAAATCCCCAGTGTGGAGCAATGCCAGAGCAGCTATGAATCTGCAAAAAAGTTCCAGCAGGATTACCGAAAATGGTTTTAAATGATCAAGCTTGAATAAAACAAATGCAAATGCAAAACATTACAAAAATGGAAGGGCCATAGTGATAAAAAAACAGGCTAATTTCAGTGTACGATATACATTTGACATCTTATTGTGCTGGACTTTACATGGTTTGTATGGTTTGTATTACCCTGACTGATCAAGAAGAAATAGCCATTTTGCATTTTTGAGGGGCTGTTCTGCCATTGTGTTCTTGTCATTAATAAAAATTTATACACACTTTATACACACTTTTTTCATAGACATACGCAGAGAATGCTTCGATCATTTTAACATACAGTACAATTTACAGTGCAAAACACAAATTAGATGCTTCCCAACAAACTGCAAAAGGTTTTTTTTTTTTACTTTGAACGGAAAGAGCATTTTTATCCATTCCAGACAACCAATGTTTATGCGCTCTTTACATTTGCTTATCGCAGAGTTGATTACTCTGCTTTGGCAAAGTGCTCCGTGGCATAGTGCCAGAACCCGTTGCTCCCCTCGCCTGATCCAGCTCAGAATCTCCCCGGACTGCAGGCACAAAGGGTTAGCCGGCAGCTGAGCTCGTCGCTTGAGAAATGACCCGTCCACATGCAAATGTTACCATTAACATGAACGCTCCGGAGAGGTTGTGCAAACACGCCCGAAGACATTTAATTTAGTCCCCGGCCTGGCATTTTGCATCCTTCACTTGTCTCTCTGGCTCCTTTGATAGGAGCGCGGTGCCAAACCCTCTGCTCCCTTTTAATTTCAGACGAGCGGACTGAAATGAAAGATGGTCGCTCTACTGGAGGGACGGGGCCGGGGGCATCTAAACGCGCCCCCCCCCCAAAATCAAAGTGAGGCTCAGATGAAACCTGTGCTAGGCCACTGCCTGCCTGAAAGCTGAGTACTAGGGAGTACTGAGGCATCAAACACTGTTTTTATTTTCACTGAGCTTCGACCTGGCCCGTGAATGCACACATCTTTCGAGTGCCCCAGAATTGAATCGGTACGTGCGGCTACTTAACCTGCCCACAGGGCTCATGGTCGAAATGTCCGAGCGTATCAGCTACCCGTTGAAGACGGTTTCTTCATTTTTGCATTTTAGCTTCGCAGACTAGCTGAGTGTCTTGCATCCAGCTTGTTCCCTCCATGAATGCAAGATCTGCATGATACAAATGCTCATTCCCTAGCATCATCATGTCCTCTTACTCCTCACATTCCAGGCAGCTATGTGTGTATGACATGAAATAATTAAATTAAAATAACCTTTCTCGCATTGCAAATGGCATCATGTTCACAGTCGCAGTTGGGGGAAAATCCTGACAACATTGACGAAGGCACTTGGTATTAAAATATACGGCGACACGTGTTGGTACGAATGTCCTCGGCAGAGTGTTTACATTGCAGTCAAGCCATGACGCAAAAGGCTGATATGATATTGGCATGGGGACCGAAGGCGGGGACGGACACCCTGTTGGGAGGCGGTTTGAGGGGGACGGCGCGTGATGCGATTGGCTGACTGCTTCGTCCTCTGAACCCGATGATTTCCCGGAGGGGGAGCGAGGGGACCCAGCTCGCGGTAAACGACACGGCGTGCAGTTCTCGGGACTGTCCCGGACATTTTCTTGAGGATGTTGTCGTCCTTTCGGATTACGGAGCGCCCCGTTTTTTCAGTCAGGACATTTCGGATTCTGTTTATCCTTTCAGCGCCCAGCGTGCGGCTCCGCTCAGCTCCCTTCTGAACTCTATTTAAAGGCTGAAACAAGAGGCATTGGCTGGGGCTCAGTAAACACTTGTCCTTAAAGGTCCTGGAAACTGAACTATGTGAATTCTTTGCTCGTGTGTTGTTTTAATGCCTTTTTTTGCATTCACAAACGGCGCCAGAAATATTTTAAAAGGATTCTTGAAAAAAAGAAAATAAAATAAAATGTTGAAAAGCCTGCGCTGAGACTTACTCACTTTCCCCCATTGGCTAAACACCAGGTTTTCAGTGGGTGCATTGTACGTCACTGAAAGCTGTGCACGTCACTAATACACTTAAACTGGTTACATTCTTTTTAGTTGGAATATGTAAATGATGTTCTTGCATCATTTCTGGAGGCCAACGGGCATTGCGATATTGCAATAACCCCAACCGCTAATATTTATTGTGCCCATTTTCAGGAGGAGGACATCACCGACTATCTACAAAAACAATGTGGTTTTGCTTGAAAGCTACCGCTGGTGCAGTCCCTTCCCTCCCTTCTCCTCCCTCCAAACTGTTGCTGCTAGTGACACTCCCGGTTGTCATAGAAAAGACGTGTGATGGTCTGGAAAGTAGGCTTACCGTTAGCTAGTGATTATTAAATAGCTTTCAAGCTTAGATATTGTGCAAAAAAGCACTTATTTGTTCGGATGTAATGTGATGTCCAGGGTTTGAGACTGTTGAGTCAGCATACAGTAGCTCAGTGTTACATTATTCCCCATTGAACGATCTGCTGGTTTGACTATTTTATGGTAAAGCCGAGTTCGTGTTGCTTTTTTTTGTCTTGTCTGATAGTCTATTGTAACTGTACGGAACAACCAGCTGTAACCCAGTGACGAGGAATGGTTTTCATGTGATGTGTCTTACGGATATGAATATTAATGAGCGCAGGATACAGTACACGCCCACTCACAGTATCTGTTGAACAGTTCCTGATAATGAAATAGTGTTTATTATAATTTATTGGTTATAATTTGGTTAGAAACTTTAAAGAAGTATTAAGAAGACAATCAAATGTCGCTTCTGAGGAATATAACCACAATTTGAATCCAGTTTTTGGGACCTTTAAATGTGACTCACAATTAGATACACAAAAACACGTGTTTGCTTTTTGTACACACAAGCACAGGCATATTAGTTTTGATGTTCACTTAATTTGCCAAACTGCCTGCGAAGAAAATGATAACACCTGAAGTTTATCAAATGTAAAAGTTAAGTTGTCAATTCTTTCCTGGCCTTTATCTTTTTTTTCTGGCAGCATTGTTCTCACAGCATGTCGTTTGTCACAGAATGGAATCTCTTCCAATCGCATAAATAAATTAACCTTTTATTCCTGTAGTCCTGTGGTTCGTGTAGAATAAAATAAAAATAAACATTTTTTTAGGCAAGCCGGTGTGCCTACATGCCTAATCCAAACATGGCTGTTCCCGGAACGTTGATGGCACAGTACCACATGATGAAAGACATTGCCTCGATCAGACACTTCAAATTCACACCCTGTTCAAAAACATGTACTGTGACCAAATCGCTGCTGGTTTCAATTGGTTCTCTTTTTTATTTCAAAATGATTTAATATTAAAATCTTAATGTGCTGCCTTTTATGCAAACTGAGATGGTGGAGTGACATTTTAAGTGCATGGAATGATTTTTATCATACCCATACATCCCATACATTTAATTGCACTGCAGAGATATGCAGCTGCATGTTGTTTCTATGGGAACTCCGAATCGCCTAGCAACCTTAACGTAGGGCTTGTCGTGGGCTGTTTGATATTGCAACGTCCTGTCCAGTAAAATATGACTCTTCGCAATATGAACATTTTCAATATTTTCAAATATTCTTTGAGGATTTTGGACATTTTGAAAACATGGCAGATGACTCTGCATTTGTTACTTGTGTTTTTGCCCAACCACAGCAACTACAGTGACTTGCAGTGGCTGTAATGTATGTTTGAGATGGTCTCTCTCTCTCTCTCTCTCTCTCTCTGTCTTTCTCTCTCTCTCTCTCTCTCTCTCTCTCTCTCTCTCCCTCATTCCCTTCCATAGACAGTTTTGGGGACGCTGCTGGTGGACTCAGGGCTAAGAGCCTCTTCGGCTAAGTAAATGGTACCCCGTCTCTGTATGTATGGAGAGCGCGGTCAGGGTCAGGGAGGAGGAGGGGCTCCACCGCGGGTTCCTCTGGGGTGTAGCAGCTGTCTGAATGCATGTTAAAGACGCACTGGCAGCGGGGAAGAACAGACTCCCCCGGCCAAACTCAGACCGCACACGGTCCCTGCTTACTCTGCCACTGGGACTCGCCTCTGACAGTTGCGGCGCTTTATGAAAGTTTTCGACGGTGGGGGAGCGGCCCCTGGCACAGAGCAGTCTCCGCGCATGCCAGCTTGTGCTCATCATCGTTCTCCTGTGTTCCTCGGCGAATGCGTTATGGGTTTCTGGCCAATTAATGAATAACTGCAGTCTGACATTCGGTTAGTCTGGCATTTAGGCTGTTCCTGTTTCCTGCGTGGGCCTGGTACCCACACGTTCAAACTGGTGAAGAGGCGCAGGAGGACACGAACGCCGCTCCCGGCTAGGGCGGAGCGCCTCCTCCTGGCGGTGGCGCGTGCTCCGTCGGGACCGCACTACGGAACGCAGAAGCTTTGTGTTGGGTGAGGTTGGAGCGGCGGGGAAAAATAGCCCCGCCCGAGGCCGCTCTGTGGCAGTCCACGGGAAGGGCGCTTGCCGAGACGCGCGGCGGCCATTGTGGTGGCCTCCGCTTACGGAGATATTTTGAACATTACGTCTTGCCATCCCAAGATAACGCGCCGGCTGCTCGAATTTATTCGTGTGCTTCAAACATTATATGCGTAACTGATAGGTGACTTGAGCCAGTTGCTATTCTCTGTGTATCACCCCTGCAAGGTTGAAGGGGCGAGCTAGACCTCCTCCGTCACTGTCTTCCCCATCATCGTGGATGTACGTGATTGTACATGTTATGTGTGTTAAGGAGCTGGTGTGGATTCAGAGCCTCCCACAAGGAAGGTTCTAGATTCTTTGGAATGTCGGAACACATTTACTGGGCAACGTGCCCGTGAGCTCATACACCCTCCTTTGTCGAAACACTACTGGAGCCACAATGCATAACTGACAACCCCACAAAAATCCTGTCTTTTTTGAACTCCGCTAATGCGAAGGATCTATTGCTGTAGTCAATACAGTGAAAACAGTAAAGGCAATCACCAGGCACCGTGCATGCTCTCACGTCGATGTGCTGGGTTGTCAAGGGATACACTTCAGGTAATTATGTGTTTTTTTTTTCTACTGTGGTGCCTGTTTCCTTCTCGCTTGGTGTATGAGGGGATGCACATGCACATGCGTGTGCAAACGCAGGCTTATTATGGTGACAGTAACCAGGCTGCAAGAGGGTTTGATTCATTTCTGCGTTGCAAATAGCCTTCCTCCAGGAGTCATTTGATTTCTTAAAGAGTGACACAGCGAATAAACGTTAACGAGGCATGATGCTAAACAACAAACAGAAAAAAAGTTCTTCTAAATAATTTCTGAGAGCCTCAAAAAATCTGATTGAGTGTCGTTTGCAGAAAAGGAACTTTGCTACAGTTCCAGTTGGCTCTATAAAAATGTATTTTTCAATCTACGCAACTTTGAACATCCAGGCATCTCTCCATAGAGCGGTTTCCATGGCGATGCACTGACACATTCAGACTGTGTTCTGATTCAGGGTGAGGCATGTTGGTGAGCTCTCCAAACCTTAGCCACCCACACCTTTTTTTTTAGTTCTTGTTCTAGAACTGACATCATCACTCCATTAATATGCGCCATGGCCCTCTGCTTTTGCCTGAAAGCTTCAGGATCACAGGAATTCTTTTCAGCGTTCTGCGTGGAAACCCATCGGGTTTAAATGAAGTGGCGTTCTTCAACTGATGTCTGTGGTGCCAGAGGGTATCTCTGATTCCTTTTTTCCCTACCCCCCATCTGATTATTAAGGGTAGGGGGTGGGCACCGCTGATGTGAAAACTCATTACGAGGAAGGTCTTATTTTCGATTTCAGTGAGGTTGGCTGGTTCACTGTGTCGTACCCAGTTTGCACCGCTTAGGGTTCGCAGCATCAGCGGAATGAACCCGAGGGGCTCGGAGATAGATGCAACGGCTCACGCAGGCTCCACGGCGCATTTCACTCAGAAACACTTTAGTCTCTGCATCCTTCTGTCTCTCCGACTGTGGAGTACTTAGGAGGACTGCTTCGCATGCGACGTTTTCCCCCCTCGAATAAGAAACGGCACACTTACAAAAGGTTTTCGCCCAAATACGTCACGATGTTACACGGTTTATCCTTCAGAGAAACCCCATGCTGTGACATGACTGCATTCAGTAGCAAATCCCATAGACATGTAGTCTTCGGTACCTGGGACACAAATAGCAGGTACCTCCCACGTGCAGAATCTGTTTTGGGACGGAAGACAGTTGGGTGCTCGACGTTCTCACCAGGGGAGAACAGCTATCCTTAGAAGTGCTCACAGGGAGTCCATTTGGCCAGCTGTTTAATATCGTAGGTTATATGGTTCGATTGTTCAGGACAGTAGTTCATTTGCAGTACCTTATAAACAGATGACCTCAAGATTGGTCACACATGTCATGCTAATGAGTCACGTTATATTTATAGTATATTTAAGTTTTAAGAATATTTATGTTCTTTGCATTTGTTTCATAATTTATATGATTATTCATTATGCTTTCTTATCACCCTCTGGACAATTAATTATTGTTTTGTCAAATCAAAGGAAATTCCACCTTTATTTATTAAATTACTGGGTATTCCTTGGTTTTGTGTGTTGGAATACAAAGTCTAGGGAAGCCTTTCTATTTAGATGCACTCCAGATTGTAGGTGTTGTCTAGAAATATGGAGGGATTCCTATATGAAATGTTACATAAGTTCTGAAGCAAGAATGAAGCACATACAAATTCACAATGCTTGATATGAGCAGGGAACTAACAGCTTTGTGACAACTGACGGATTGATTGTGGCAAAATGGCAGGCACTGCTGATAATAGAACATAATGTCTGCTGTCACATGCAAGCCATAAGCGGACATAAGAGGCATTGTTTCGTGTCAAGGCTTTTGAGCCTTCGTGACTGCTCACAGAGGCCTTATGTATGCATTATGACTGGTGTAATGAATCTTTCTCGTAGCCACCATCAGGAAGTATTGACGTTATGAAGACATAAATGGAAATGTGCAAAAGCTAAATTCTGTGGAGACATTAGGAAGAATTTCACACAGAGAGTTGACAATGTGTGGAATAGCCTGCCAGGTCACTTAGTAGAGGCAAAAACTAGAGGAAGTAGATGATTTCAAGACCAGGCTTGATATGGTGTTAGATCTAGTCTGTAGGTAATCAAAGCACTTGGTACAGTCTAGTCAGGAAAATGGCGAGCATTATTGGGCTTAATGGCCTGTTCTCATCATTATGTTATGTTATGTTATGTAAGTTTTTGAAACATCTCATTTCCAAATGAGGCCTAAAAATGAGCACATAGGCTGACATCACTGGTAGCCTAGGTGTCACTGGTCATGCTGACTTATGTTTTGGCAGCAGGTCCCACACAGACTGAGCCCAGTGCGAGGCTCTGGCTAACGCTCTCCTAAAGAGGCCCGAGTGTGATTTACCGCCTGAGGTTAACAGGGGCAGCAGTACGGGCCCACTGCTCATTGCAGCTTGATAGACTGTTCTGTGTACATGGCAAAATGTGCCACGGGGTCCTTATCGTGCAGTGCAGCACAGTGGACAGGTTAAGTGGGTAGGTTATGTTCTTCGGTCCTACTGTGGAAGGGCTGAATCTCCAGACCACCATCATACAGTACATCCCTTAATATTCCATGGCCGGTCGGAGATGGGGGGGGGGGGGATTTCAAGAAGCTGCATCAAACTTGTTGCAAAACGTTTGTGCTGAATGGAATCCTTTCTAATTGACAAGACCACTTACTAGATTCAGAATTGATTGTCCCATAAAACAAGCAGGGTCATTCAAGGATCAAACTGCCATCTAGCATTTCTTTGGGCTTTGGAAATGCAATGTTGTGAGCAGACAGTGACCACTGATGTCGCTAAATCCACTTGAAAAAAACCCAGACAGATTAAAGACTTTTATTTAACTTTTTTTTTTGTACTAGAAGAGGTTGCTGTGAAGATCAGTAACTCCCATGTAGAAAAAATGCCATGGACACGTTTCATGATATCCTACTCTCAGTCACTAATCACCAGCCATTTACCACAGAAGCAGTTGCTTATAATTACACACATCTTTGAATGAAATCAAAGCAAAAAGCCCATATAGAATCACCTAATCTCATTTCATCTCATCCCAATCCGGAACGTTTTAGTTCGTTTGATTGGTTTCGTGTCTGCGGCTAATTTCAGGCACTGCCCCCACCAGCGGCTTTCATGTGCCCCTTAATTTTGCGCTGAGCTGTTGTGGCAGTGGCCGGGTCGTCGTGTCAGAACACGGCGCATTAGCGGAGAGCGACCGCGGCTCCTCCCTTATTAGGATTATCTTCTGAGGGAGAGAGCGCAGACAGTGGCGGTTGTCTCATCGTAGCGGGAGCCAGCGTCTGTGGACGGTGGCGGTGCGAGTGTGGGAGTGAGTGGGAGACCACATCCAAGGTGAATGCAAATTCTGGCGTGGAGCATTTCTCTCTTCCATTGTATCTGGATCAGTCAGAGGGTATTTTGCCTGGATTCTGGTTACATAACATGTTCTTCAAAAAAAAAAAAAAAAAAAGAAGAAAAAGGGAGAGAAAAAAAATCTCAGCACTGCAAAAAGGAGCCATGCTGGGCAGACTCTCTGAATCCCTCTTGGTTCCTGTATCTGTGTTGTGGTATCTGTATGCGTGTGTGTGTGTGTGTGTCTGAGTGTGATGGTGTGCTGTTGCTGTCGTGTGTTGCGTGTGCTGAGTTGGCTGTAGTGTGTGTTTCGTGTGTGTGCGTGAGATGTTTGGTGTGTTCGTGCATGTGTGTGTGTGTGCTAGCATGTTTGGCTGTCAGTGTGTATGCGTGTGTGCTAGCATGTTTGGCTGTCAGTGTGTGTGTGTGTGTGTGCGTGTGCATGTGTGAGTGTGTATGTGTGTGTGTGTGTGTGTGCGTGTGTGTGTGCGTGCATCCATGCATGTGTGTGTGTGTGTGTGCTAGCATGTTTGGCTGTCAGTGTGTGTGTGTGTGTATGCACGTTGGGGGATCTGTATTCTGTTTGATTGGAAATCAAATTTAATGTGGATACGCTGCCAATGTGCCTTATAATCTGACTTTATTTTTTACTGAGTGCAGAGACGTAATGCTTTTTCAAAGATCCCTCAGATCTCCTCAGATCTCTCTGACACATATTTCAGTTAAGTATCCCAATGTATTTTCATTTGCTTCTTCTTTCTCGAGTCGTGTGACTGAAAAGGAAGCAATCCCCCTGCCTATTGTCAGATTCAGTTACATTGGCTGTAATTACATTATGTATAGTAGTTCCAATCAACGCCTTTATAAGGACTTCACAATATTCAGTCGAAGCTCCTTAGTAAGTACCAATTGAAAGTACAAAATCGTGGTTTCAAACAGGAAAATGAGCATGATTAATGGGTTTAGTAAGTCATTTCTACAGCCAGCGTGGCCTGAACAGTGTGCAGATATTTGAATGAGAACCACCCACATGCAGCAGCCTTTCCTTCCGCACAAGGGACGTCTGAGTACAGCGGGTGCAGTCGGTGCCACGCTCAACCTTACCATTCAGCAAGGCGGCGTTAAAAAAAAAACCCCACAGATAAAGAACGGAGAAACGGAGAGACGGTTCCCCTCACCTGGTTCTCCGAGGCGTCGCCACGGTGAGGGGCGGCGATGAATTAAAGCCTCCCGTTTTATTTTTAACGACGTGATTCACGCGCGGCGAGGCCGCTCCGCCGCCCGCTCTCCCCCTCCGGCGTTCGGTAGCGTAGCAGGGGTGGGGGAGGAAGATTTCTCGCCGATTGCCAAGTTACGCAACCGGCTTCAAGGAAGCAGAGGCTGGGCGGGCTGGAACTCTGTCAGGGTGGCGGTCGGGGCAGTGGCGCGGTGCGTGTGAGCGTGTGCTTTTAATAGCCGTTCGTCCGACACATTTCCACTCGCACGGGCGGGGACAGCTCCAGTATCGTTTCGCCTAGAAATTTTCTGAGGACATATTAATTTGACTTGTTAACAAAGTTGTACTGATTATATGGTATGCAGTATCTAGCGCTCACGAGTCCTCCTTTCCTAGTGGGTCTAGCTTCCTAAGGCACTACAAGACTCCCAGACTCCCTTGGTAAAATAATTTGAGAGAGATTATGCTTCCTGGAAGTCATTCATTTTCAGGTAATTTAGACACAACACCCTGCACGACAAACACCCGACATCCAACTATGTTAATTTGATACTCAGTAAAAAATCTGCCTCCTTTTTACTTTTCCCTCTGTTTGATACACCTGTTTTGATATTAATCCCATCCCATTGCTTCAACAGCCCTTATTGATGCAGGAAAATGCAACCTAACATACAGGTCCTTAGAAGTGGTGCTACCAGCTATGACTGTCTCACTCTTCATTGGACCAAATGAACTGTGTAATCATGTCATTGGAAGACTCCACCTCATACACATACATACATACTGGTACAGACTGAGTGCGAATACCCCATTAACTGGAGTCTTTTGTGATATGATACACTGCTGAATGAAACCCTCCATCCCTTGAGATAAATTACTTTTTCAATTACTATTTGTCGTAAAATAATACGGTATTTGTGTTCAATTGTGCATTAGTGCCAGTAGGTGTTACTCTTCCCTCTGGAGCAAATGGAAACCCAATCCACAGTGCAATTATGGGGGCACTGTGCCATAGAAGATGAAGTGCTTTGGAAAAATGTTAAATGGAGCCCCAAACTCACTGGGGTCATTAAAAATCCCGTGACACTTCTCGAAAATGTAGGGGTGTCCTGGTCAAATTCTGACTTTCTACTTCTGGCCGCCTAATCATCCACAGATGCTTTGATAGACAATGCAACACACACTTGTATTCCTATCCACTCTTGCTCCCACAGGTCATCACTTCAAAACAGAATTGAGTTCTCAGTTGACCTACCTGGTTAAATAAAGGTTAAATGAAAAAACTCCCTGTGGTATTTTGGTCTATCCATGAGTGCAGGCTGAGACTATATCAGTATACTCAAATATATTTTCATCAAAATTGCCAATTAGCCAGTTGACTTTTTAATCACAAAATGAAACATTGGATTCAGATTTAACTGTCTTTCATTTATGCAACTACAGTATGTAGTGTATTCAGTAAATTTTTATTCACTCATTGCTTGAGAACTTCTAAATAGCACCATTCTCTTATGAAAATACTCATGAACTGAAATATTTGCATTTGACAGTTACTTTGCATAGATTTAGCCTTCGGAAGATCAAATTCATTGGAACAACAGCTGCACCAATTTGTACAGAAAATGCTTCTGTTTTCTTTTGAATCTTCCACTCATGATGCCTCAGTTGTAAGCTGTGAGTTATTCATTATTGAGTTACAGGTGCATCCGATAGTATAAACAGGCTGAAATTACAATTTATTTCCTTGCTTATTTCAGCTTTGTAATTCTTGCAGACAAACATAGGACCACTTCATTAGTGTTTTAGAACATATTTTGTGAACAATTTAGAAAAATGAATTAACTAGTGAGAAGAACAACTAGTGTGTTCCTGCATATTTGTATTTTTATTAAAAGATTGATTCTATTTTCCATCTATTAATGAGAATTATGGTTTTATCACTTGGAGTTTTAAAGCAACGTATTTGTTGTCAAGTAATGAAAGTGCTTAAACTCATATGAGAACTTAAAAACCAAAATTAGGGCCACTGGATGGCTCATTTGGTTAAAGCACCTCACTGTGATTGAATTTGGACCGTGCCACTGCTGGCTGTGGCTGTAGGTTCCATTGGACAATGTGCAATTGGTGATAAAATGGGGGTTAATTCGGATAGGGTTCCATATCCAGTGCTATGTAGTGACCCCTGCTGGCCGATAGGGTGCCTGCATATTGTAGTTAAAGCTCCATAGGAAAAATCTTCCTCTCACTATGCTCTATGCAAGCATAGTGGTAGTCTTTGTGAAAAGAAGCAGCTGGCAACACCATATGTTTCATAGGGGAACCATGGATGTCTACACCCTCCCGAATCTTGCGCATGTACGTGGCTGCAGTTGCAGATGATTTGCCATTCAAAATTGGGGTGGAAATTGATATACTCAAAAAAGAAAATTCTTCAATGGCCAAAAATGGAGAAGGTTTTTGCATGATGTTGACGACATATTTATAGCTATAGGCTTGTTCTTTTTAGCTTTGTATATTTTTATGTCCAAAATCTACCGAATAGCTGCATGAAGTTTTCAGTTAATATGTTACAATATTTAACTGTTTGAGTGGTGAAAATGTATGACCAATCAGTTATGTATATTGCAGCAGCAGTGCTTATCTTATGAAAAAATAAAATTACATGGTTGTGAAATGCAAAAAAAATATATATAAAATGATTAATGCCGGACACCATCTGTGTGGGATGCTTGGACAAAAGGTCTAAATACAAAATTGTGATGAACTTGCCTAAAACATTTTTTTTGTGCGTCTGTGCAGGATGATAAACTCACAGATGCCCACCTGCTATCCTTTGGCAGTGATTTAGAAGAGATGCTGTTTGAGGAACTCAGAGCAGGGTGGTGGGATCACAATTGAGAGATGTTACTGGCCTGGGTTCAAGTGGCCTAGTATAGCCAGTAATTTTGAACTCTTTGTCCTTGTGTTGCTGTTTATCACGTGACAAACGCATACAGCTGATGTAAACGTTGGCAGTGCTGCGCATGTTGAATAACTGCGTTTTGCTGTGTATTCACTAAAAACTGTAGTGCGCCGGTATGACTGTTTTGAAAAGTAATGCCCCACTGTCAACTTACTATCGTTCATATGGTATTTAGCTTAAGAGTACTGTCAGGTTTAGCCCAAGCCTTTTGGAGTGCCTGAAGTTGACTATAATAAATAGAATGTTGAGCTAAATCATACTGTAGTTGCTCTTGCATTATGTTTTTAAATGGTAATTTTTAAATCAATGCTTAATGATTACGAAAAGATTCTGTCCTTGGAAGTCTATTCAGACGCCACAATCCCATACTCTCTACTGCTAATAACAAACGGGAATGTTCAGAAGCCTCTTTTAAAGGCTCAGATTGCAATACAAGCCTCCACTTCAAATTTAGTGAGTCAGAGCTCACCATATTCTGTGCGTGGATTGTCCACATTTATAAAGCACACATTGTAGATCAGTGCTTGCGTGAAGAAGACTGCTGCGCTTCCAGAGTGACAGGGAGATTTTTCCCCCGTCATGCATGATGAAAACCTTCCAGCTTCACAGCCCCGGAGGTGGAGAGAGTGTGTGTCGGTTGGCAGTGAGAAGAAAACCTGTTCACTTATCTGGACATTTTGTTTGCCCTCACAAATATATGGAAATTGGAAACCAGCATGTCTAGAGTAGTACAATGATGAACAGAGAAACAGATTCCAATCTGTGAAGGTTCTTCCTTAGCTATTTGTGTTAGTTATTATTATTATTGTTATTATTATTATTATACAGATATTGAGTGTTAGAGGTAATGTTACTGTAGTCCTTTTGGTCTGTCTTTAAAATGTAGATGGTTATAGTTTCCACTGAAGGTGGAAGGATCAAGCCATATTGGCCCTCTGATTTTAGACTATGAGATACCACATGGTTCCTCGCAGTAGAGTTGGGGCTTCCTGGTTAAATAGGTGATAAATATATTTTAAAAATGTGCCGTTTTCTATTTTGTATGCATACCATGCTATTCTCCTGCTGAGCTCAAGAGCTAGTGACTTGTTTCGTTTCCACCAGTCACAGTAAGGGTGTTGGATATACTGTATGAGTGAATAGAATTTCTGGAGGCTATCTATGTGGCTTGGCAACCCTGCTCCTTTGAAATCTTAGATTTCCGCCCCGGCCTTGCCCTAATTAAATGTCTATCTCATTGTTCAAATCCAGCTGGTAGAAACTATGACAAGTGAAACTTAATTAGGTATTAGATGGCATTAAATTGACCATCCAGTGAAACAGATTCATGTATTCATTGTTAATTCGAGCAGAGCAATGTCACTTCGTAATAGCCATGTTCTTTTTTTGCCATGTGCCGAAGCTGAAAATCTAATCAATTTGCTTCACGCAAAGGGATTGAACAGGTTCTATAATTAAATACAAGTCATAGCCATTGAACTGTAAGCGAGCCATGGCTACAGATGTGTCTTTCTTTGGTGAGGTGAGTGGAATGGGTTCTGCCTCTTCCCTCTCCATCCTTGTTCATGATGTGTATATGTGTGTACATATATATATATAATATATATATAATGCTAATTATTTAGTTTTGTTTTCCACACTATTTCCAGCGTTTACCGTGAATGGCTTTTTAAATATCTTGTCTCGAGGACAATTATTAGGGAGCGCTCAAAACGTCTCATGATTTAAGGCAATCAATACCCCAGGGCTCCTCACTGTAGAATCGCAGATCGGTTTCATAATGGTGTAATTAGGATTTTAATTGACTTGTGTTTGAACAGGAAAAAAAGAAACGCTACGTTACAGTGTGGGAACGCTAATAGATTTTGATACCAAATATGTAGCTTAAGTATTATTAAGAAAAGGCGACACTATAAAGCAGCATGAATCCCATCCACTGGAGAATCTGGAAATTCATGGCATGCATCAGAAGCTTCGGGATCCCTGTGCAGTAAACAACACGGAGACATTTGCGAGCTGCTGTTGAAGGCTTACGTTCCTGTTTGCGATCTGCTTTAGTCAATGCGGTTTAACGCCGTTAGCATTTGAAATGGATGATTGGACATCGCATGTGAATTGTGATCAGGGTGCTGTTGAGTCACAGGAAGTGGGAGGCGGGGCCTATCCACGCTTGGGTTGCATGGATGTCAACTGGATGACCCCTTGGCAGAGCTCTGAAGCCCTATACTCGAGGGGAGGAAGGGCCGTCTTGAGTTCACTGTTGCTTGCCGATCCCGTTCCCTCTCTCCCTCTGTTCTGGCCTTTTCGTCGAATGATGTGGAAGCGCTTCCTCGTGTATCTGTGACTCCTGCTCGCCTCTGGCACATTCTGTTGCCTTGGAAACCACAAAGCTCTTCTTGTCCGCGGTGCTGCATTGCCTCATGTGTAGCTGTTTGTGAAAAACAAGCGAGTGAGTGGTACATGGGGGTGGGGGGTGGGGGGGGGGGGGTTGGGGGTGTGGAGTGGATAGAGAGAATAAGAGTGGGTGCGATAGAGATGTACACAGTGAGAGGAGAGTGCGAATGGTGAAGTAGGGCATGATGGAAAAGGAAAATTAGAGAGGTAGAGAGTGAAGATGGAGAGAATAAGGTGTTGATTATCGTAGCACTCTTGAGAAACTGACTAAATGTTTGCCAAGGCTGGCGGTCGACCAGCATGGCCCTGAACGCCACCTGCCTTTCAATTTTTCTGCCTTGTAAATAGAAATATGGATTACGCTGTCACTCTTTCTGCATATTGGAATGTCCTGTGGCCAGTCAATCTCTCAGCTAATTTACAGCTCTGCTGAACCACTCCACTGAGTGGGAGCAAGCGGAGTACTATAAGGTAATCAAATCCCTCTCATTACACACACAAATACAAACACACAGACACACACACACACACACACACACACACTAATGAAAACATGAGTGCACATACTAACGCACACACACACACAGATACACACTAATGCACACATGAACGCACACACTAAGGCACACACACGAACACACAAACGCACACACGTGCGCACACACAAAATTCGCACAAAAACACACATACTGTATACCCATGCCCACATATACGACAGTTGCACACGCACACAGTTGCGTGTAATAGAGGGATTCCCTCATCTGCAATTCTAACCAATTCCAACAAACACGTTCTCTCTCACAGATAAGGTAGGTGTGTGTTGGTGCGAATGAGTGAGTTATTCCATATGCAGTTTTATTCTCGCAAACCCTCTTTGGCATCAGTTTAATAAAGTGAACTAATTTTCCATATAATTCCTGTAGTTATCCTAATAATTTGGATGATGTGGAAAACAAAATAATTACAGACATCACAGATAGCATTGGTCTTTAAATTAAATTGAAGTCATTGCTGTAGCCAGTGAACTATATGAGGCACTATATATAATATTGGACAGTCTAGTGGAAACGGTTCATCCTCGGTATATCTTTACAGTGTAAATTGGTATTGTTGAAGAGTACCATTGACAAATATGTAAATTACTTGTGTTTGTACACTATTTTCAGCATTTACGGGGAGTGGTCTTTTAACCATTCTATTACCAAGGACAGCTACTAGGTAGGAATCAAATATTCCCTGTGTTTTTTTTCAAATCAATACCCCAGGGTTCTTGACAATAGAATTGCTGATCAGTTTAGTGATATACAGCATGTGATGAGCATTAAATATTATACTTGGAAAAAAACAGGCACAATTACAGAACTGTAATTGTAACACATTTTACATTGATTACAATGATATAACATTGATACATTTGGATTCAACATAGGACTGCATGCATGCAAGCTACTGTTCAACGCGTCATCAATTATTTTACATTATTTTTGTGAGGTCCATTCATTTAGAAATGCTGTTGATAGTGAAAAATTGTAGTCTTTGAATATATGAAAATATCTATGGTTTAAACAAAAATTCTCATATGAACAAATGTCAAATTAGATGTGTTTTTAAACAGGATCCAGGCGAACATCCCTGAAAAATCCTATTATGCAGCTCTGCGATTTCCTCCTTTGTTACCATGACAACCGCACATTTTATTTCTGTCTCTTTTGATACATTGCTAGGGATCACAGTCCTTGAGCATTACATAAGTTCTGAAATATTCATGAGGGGGGTTTTCCTGTGGCTAGAGCTCGTACTTGCTTTTAACAAATTATTTATAGTGTAAGAAGGACATTTTGTTTGGTATTTATGGCACGGAAACGGAAGATGTGTGCCTCTGTCCCGTTATCTGTTCCAGTGTGGAATTTGAGTGGGATCAGTTCTATTCCTATGCATTTTCTGTCCATTCAAAAGACTGTGTCACTCATGGGAAGGCGTTTTGTTTCTCTCAGGAGACCGAAGCCTTCATCTCACGGCTCCTCGGCTTAAAATGGGCATTTGTATGCTGTGGGTGATCTTTTTTTGCCCTAAATTTTTTGAAATTGCCTTTGATGGAATTTTCAATACTTTCCAAATGCCAAGATTAGGTTTTAAAATGTATTGTATTATTTTTTTGTTATTGTGTATGCGATCACAGGCTTTGTATATTAAAGATAATATCGTATATTTCCTGAATGAAATTGCTGGAGTGTAGCCCAATTGCCATTTGAATAGAGCAATTTGAGGAAATGGCTGAATCTGTCACGCTCCTGAGTCACCTTTTGTCATTTTGCGCGTTCTGACTGTGACTCCTTTCTATAGCATGCAGACTTTCAGGGGAAGCATACACATAATGGCTGTCCCTGTTATGGTACTAAGTCATACTTTCATTCTGAAGTATTTAAGGATTCGACTGCAATGATCATCAGGGCCTTGTCATATTACACGTCGAGGGTGAAGATACGTGTCCTTGCACTTGGAAATTTGACTGTTGTGGGGGTGGGGGTGGGGGGTGGGGTGGCGGTGGGGGCGGGTGAGGAGGTCTGGCTCTGAGGCTAGATCCGATATAGATTTTCATTTCAGTCCACATTAAGATCTCTGGAAGAGTGTTGGTGTGAAGTGGCAAGACAAAATGAGAGGTCCTGTTGATCCGAGGCTGTGTCAGTCGCTAACTGACAGGCGCAACCCCTCTCCTCACCCTGTGTCAGACTCGCTCCGTCGACATGAAAGCAGGCCGCGCGTTTGCATAAAAATACCTTTTAAAGAATCACTCACTGCTTTTTCTGGGCCGTGTTTTTCTGCTTTTGGCTGAAGAAAACAGAAGGACATAGGTGTGGAGGAAATGAAACACTACATGATTAATGAGCCCTAGTGGTTGAACCAAAGAAGTTCTCACAACTGGCTCTGGCGTTCTCGAAGGCCTTGAATTTGGCGCTAATGATCTTTGCTTTACGAGCATTTTCTGCAGCGTTAGAGGTACTGTGACAGCCGGTACCACAGCGGCCCCCTGACTTAGACAGCGAGCATTTGCAGCGGTGCTCTGGATATGGTGTCATTTTCCAGAACATTCCCCACTTTAGTCTACATCTTCCTCTGTGAATTTAGCTGCCGTCAATTGCACAAGCCAAGCATACATGTACCTATTAGGGCTGTCAATATTTGAAGTTCGAAAACTATTCGAAAATCTTTTTTTTTTTGAGTTCGAACCTAAATTTTAATTTTAATTAGTTTTGGATCCCGCGTTTTGTAATTAACATGAATATACAGGCTTTAATTTCATGCGGCGAATCATGTTCATGCACGCAAAGTTCATTTCCTGTGCTAACGTTACTTCCTCTGTCAACAAAAAACGTTCTGCCCTGGATCCAGAGCAGGTGGATCGTCTGGTTTTCCTTGCCAATAACCTCCGGTGATACTTTCAGCTCCATGGACACCTAACGTTACTGGTCAGCTAGCCTCGCGAGCCAGTCTCTTTTTTTCACTTCGTTCAACAGGTCTGATCAGCTAACAATTTAGGCTAAATAATGTACCCATGGCAGGCTATGTTTCCTTTCTGTTCTAAAGATTTTGATAAAATTGGATGATGAAAGAAGTTAGACTAAACCGAGTAAGTAATTTATGTTATTACATTACATTACAGGCATTTAGCAGACGCTCTTATTCAGAGCGACTTACACAGCTTTTTACATAGCACTTTACATTGTATCCATTTATACAGCTGGATATATACTGAAGCAATGCAGGTTCAAGGGTACAACGGCAGTGTCCTTACCCGGGAATCGAACCTGCGACCTTTCGGTTACAAGCGCAGTTCTTTACCCACTGTGCCACACTCCGTCCTATGTTGTTTTAGGCTACAGGTATTAGCCGTTTGAATAGTTTTTGTGTTACGAAATAAACAGGGATTTCCTATAAATAATAATTTCCCTATTATTGTGATTAATAAATGCCGAGTTGTGGCAAATTACATCCACAAGAAAGTGCTTTATGCATTTGCGTATTAGGCTATAGAGACTGCAGGGGGCTCGTTTATAAAATGAACCTGAGTGCATACGCGAAATGAAGACCTGACGTAGAGCCACAACCGTTTCCACGGTCAAATCGAGTCATGTTGAAATTTTATAAATAATTACTTTGACGTGATTTGATTTTTTATATACGCGCCACAAAGTTGATCTAAAATATGTTTTATAAATGAAGCCCTAGATGTAGTAACCTAATATGAAAGTTCACCGATGTCCTCTATTCTACTGCCCGCTCGTGGAAAATAACGCGTAGGCCAGTTTAGAGGGAGCGCCATGTGCATATTGCGCCCGACAATAAGCAGCTTATTTTTGTGAATTATAGGCAAATTATATTTGAATATATTCAAACTCTAACGAATTACAAAAGCTAATATTCCAACTCAATTTCATGGCAGTTTTGACAGCCTTAGTACCTATTCTGTGTTTGAGCTCCCAGAATTTATGGGGCCTGCACATGTGAAGAAACGTAACCCCCCATCCCCGAACCCCACCTCATCCCAGAGAGGAATAGCATCACTAAGGGCATGCATACACTATACGAGTTGCGGGCTCCCGATTGCTCTTTTCAGATCGGAACTACATTGTTCGAAAAAATGTTTGGTCTTCACACCGCAACTCGCAAGGCATGAGATACCATTTCGAACCAATTTGATTTGTCTTATGGGCTCCCAATCTTTTTTTGCCATGTTTAAAAAAATTCCAGCGCAGTCGGCTTGAATTCGCCAGGTGTGAGAGGTCATGCGAGCCAATTCTGCGTTTCAATTCCCGTTGGATTGAGGAGGTGGCTCCATGTATGACGTTTTGCTGTGCTTTGCCAGCTGTAACGTGATCTGATCTTGCCAGGAGCTCGTATAGTGTATGCTATCGTCCAATCGGTTGTCACAGTTTGAACATCGTGAGGTGTGAGAGGGCATCCGAACTCCCGTCGTCTTATCCCGTGAGAAAGTCGTATAAATTAGACCCGCCCTAAGAGAGCCAGAGACAAGCGAACCTGCGACGGGTCTGTTTTTACTGTTTCATCGATTGCCAGTCCGGTCTTACGGATTGGGTGGAGGCAGGGATGTGTGAAACTGTCTGGAAGAGGTCAGGTTACGGTGAGGCGATGCAGAAGGATGGGACCTCCCTGTGTCCGTGCTCTTACAGAGCGTGAGACGTGGGGTCTCTTCTGAACAGCGAGAAGAAAATACACGGCGACAGCAATTCTGTGGCTGGTAACTGTAAGGCGTTGGGGACCTGCCTGGATGTCAGCACAGTGTTTAATAACCACTCACCTGTGAGAACCAGACAGTGTAGGAGTGTTTCAATGCTTTAGTATCGATGGGAGCTTTTGTAGTCGCTAGTGCTACCTTGACACCCCATGGGGCCATACCACGTGTGATCCACTTCTGATAAATTTTACGTATATCCCCACAGTATTCACAGCTGGCGAATCATAATTTTGAGGGTCACTGCAGTCTATCAAATGGTTTATTTTCCAAGTGAATAAATGGAAATTCAGAAAAAAACTGCTGGATGCAAAACAATAAGGACAAAAAGAAGGACATTTGCACATTTTCTCCATTGCTAATTTCACAAACATTTATCAAGAAGCTGGGCTTTCGGACGAAGACCTTCGTCAGAGCTAGCTAGAAAAGAAAGTAACAAAATAATTGTTGCTTGACGTCCCATGTTTAATCATGTTTTCATTGAAGCTTGGAGGCACTATTCATTTACTGAATGGCTATTCGAATGACTCAGATCCTGCAATTATTCTATTTAGTATCCTCCTTGCGCTTCTTATCCAGCTGCCATACGCCTGGACGTAGCTGGCCTTTAAGCATTTTGTTTTTATTTTTAATTTTTTCTATGGCAATTACAATGTGCTTGATTCCCATCGTCAAAACATCACCCTCTCAGATGTGACAGGGTAATTTACAGTAAGGTACTCACATTTCTTCCCCTCTGTGGTTTTTGTGCTGCCATTGTTTGATTGAGTCTGACAGGAAAGCTGACTTCCGTTGTATTATCCGTGAATTTGCTGAACATGTTCCGGGGGGGGGTCATATAGGTGGGAATACACTTCCATTTCAGTGTGGATTAAAGAAAAGCCACCCATGATAATGTGGTTTGAGCATGTATTTTGCATATTTGTGAAAGTTATGTCTCATGAGAAACATTTACCTGAAACCCACCAGGCCCTATTAATCACTATGGCACTGAAACGTGGAAAGTTAGTTCCACAAAACTGAAAATCTCACTATGACCACTATATTAGCCAATGTTGATTGTCACTATAAACATGTACCGTATGGTCAGTGAGAAATGACAGTTTCTTTATATTTATTTATAGAACATATTAAATGTATAGAACTTGTACAACACTGGATTATGAGCTACTGATTCTGAATTCGCTTCTTCTTCATTTGCCTGTCTTTGACAGACCAGCTGTATTCATGGTCGCCGTCTCCGCACTTCGATGAAGACAGTCACTCTCCTCCACCCAGGAACATGAAGGGCTTATCCGGCGGCCGCGCCCAGCACCACCTCCCGGCGGGGCACACCTGCAGCCTGGCCGAGTGCGAGCACTCCCACGACCACCACATCCACCATGACACCCGCCACTCCTACCTGCTCAGCCCGACGGAGAGCTGCCCCATGGACTACCACCACCGCTACTCGCCCCGCAGCTCCATCCACTCCGACTGCATGATGATGCCCGTCGGCATGCCCGGCGGCAGCGGCGGCGGCGGCGGCGGCGGAGGCGGGGCCGACCACGTCTCCAGCAGCACCTTTCCCAGGATGCACTACAGCTCCCAGTACTACGACACGGCCACGCGCGACGACTGCGCCGCCGCCGCCGCCGCCGTCTCCGTCTCCGCCGCCGCCGTCTCCACCTCCGCCTCCTCGCACCACGTCAGCTCCAAGAGCAACCGCATCCCCGCCAACCTGCTGGAGCAGTTCGAGAAGCAGCTGCCCTTGCACCGCGACGGCTTCCACACGCTGCAGTACCAGCGCGCCTCGGCCACCGCCGCCGCCGCCGCCGCTGAGCAGCGCAGCGAGAGCCCCGGCCGCATCCGCCACCTCGTCCACTCCGTGCAGAAGCTCTTCACCAAGTCCCACTCGCTGGAGGGCTCGTCCAAGATGAACGGCACCAAGGGGGAGGGCGGCGGCGGGGGCGGCGGCCACCACCACCACGGCCACGGCCACCACTCCAAGCACGGCAGCAAGCGGAGCAAGAGCAAGGAGCGCAAGCACCGCTCGGGCGTGGGCGGCTGGTGGAGCTCCGACGACAACCTGGACAGCGACAGCACCTACCGCACGCCCAGCGTCATGAGCCGCCACCACCCGGACCACGCCGGCCACTGCTACCCGGAGTCCATGCAGAGCCACCACTTCGGCGACCTCACCCTCAAGACCTCCAAGAGCAACAACGACGTCAAGTGCTCGGCCTGCGAGGGCCTGGCCATGGCCCCCGAGGGCAAGTTCATGAAGAGGAGCTCCTGGTCCACGCTCACCGTCAGCCAGGCCAAGGAGGCCTACCGCAAGTCCTCCCTCAACCTGGAGAAACCCATGATGCACCAGGACCTGAAGCCATCCCTGAGGCCTTGTCATTACCTGCAGGTGAGTCCGCTGTGATTCAGTTCAATTCAGTTCAGTTTGATTTGCATGGCGCTTTTTACTGAGAACTGTCACAAAGACGCTTTGCAGAGTAGCAAGGCAAGAAGCAAAAGTAGCAAACAGAGCAAGCACCAGGCCTGAACCCCCAAATGGCAAGCAGAAGAGGTTTCTGCTTGCCATTTGGGGGAGAAAAACCTCAAATGATGGCAAGAAAAAACTCCCCGATGGGAAAAACTCTTGGAGGAACCCAGACGATAGAGTCCTCCACTGGCCGCCCTAGTATAAAGTAGTGGTAGAATGGAATGTAGCAGAAATGCTATAAGGGATCTATTAGCAAATTACACAGGTTACGCAGGTTACAGTTAAGGTAATTGCTAACAGGCATAATAGAAGACCAAATTGTATAGTTCAGTGCAGTTTCAAGGGGCTGGGTGATATATCTGGAGCTCCAGCCTGTGTCAATGCATGGGCAGGGGAGGAACCGGGCTGAAGCAGTCCATGACCACGGAGAGAGGGACAGGGCTGGAGCGATCCCTTGGACTCAGAGCGAGGAAGCAGGCTGGAGCTGTCTTTAAAAATTATTTCTTTGCCATGCGCTAATACGTATGGACTGTAATGTCCAAAATGTCCTGTAATGTCCTCTGAGCTAAATAAAGTTGGGCTGAGTTTGACACAGCAGACTCCCTTTAACAGAATCGTTGAACCAAAGCTGACGCTTCAGAGTCCAGAACATCTCTGACATGCTCCGAAAGAATTTACCTCCAAAGCGGTTTGATACATTTGGTAAAGGCTGTTGCTTCCCTGTTTATTTCATTCAGTTGCATTTTTTCTCGAATATAAGCCCCTTTGTTGCAAGATAACTGGACATTTTGTTCTTGTGATGAGCGCTGGCACTCGGTGGATTCTCTCTGGTCTCTCTCTCTGGGCTTGAATACTGAATGAGACTGCTCCAGTTTTGGATCATTTCATCTTGGACTTCTGCGGCAGTGTGCATTTGAAGAAATGTAGTCTGCATCCTTGACTGATGCAATTGTGCTGTAGAATTTACATTTTCAGTTGACTTTGATAGCAGAGGATTTATTTCTGCATCGTACTCTCACATACCAACATTGAAATGTGAGACATTCTCTCTCCTTCTCCCTGACACTGTTATTTATGAGAGCTCACACAAGATGTCTGACACATTGAAACCTCGGATAAAATGACGGGGGAAATCTGTCAGCGGTCTGTCTAAGCATTATTGAACCAGAAACGTTGCAAACAATAACTTTTATTGAATGGGACTGTGGACGTTCTTTGTGAGATACATCAATCCATTCGATACCGCCCCCCCCACCCCACCCCACCCCAAACACGCACACACACACCTATGATCAATGTTGATTCTCCGGTCTTTGTATTTGCAGACAAGTTAGCTTTACCTGAAATTCTTTCTGTCGAAAACTCTCTGGAGCTCTCGGGAACTGTGGTCAATCCGAATGCTATGTAGTCAATGCACGAAGTGCGATGAGATACTATAAATGCTTAACTGCCTGTCTTAACTGTACGTTGGATGGATGATGAACGTTTTATGTCATGCGGACAAGCGGGTCCCCCAGCTGAGCCCCGCACTGCAATCAGGAAAATGGCCTGACTGAGCGCGTGTACTGTACATCTGGCGCTGAACGCGTTCACAAGTCACCAGCCATAAACAATGTGAGGTCTGGCGGTGAGCTCACGCGTGACTGTGTTACCTACTGACACAGTTTGCCGCCGCGGCTCAGGGCTCTCAGCGCGAGTGCGCTCCGCGTACCTCGGAGGACTGACGCGGTTTTTAATCAATCGATCCTTTCGTTGCGCGTTCTCGCGCTTTTCGTTTGGGCCCGCGGCCTTTTCCCCGGTAGCGGCGTCACTTCCTCGTTACGAGAACGGGAAAGAACAGGGTAATCTGCCTGTCTCGGTTAATCATTTTGTTTGTCTGTAGTAATTGCGGCATGCTTGGCTTTTATGTGGCTAGCACCGCGTAATGTTTTTTTTTTTCTATCAGGAAGGCCAGTTAAGTATGGAGACCGTAGATATAATTACGTTATGCGCTGATTTGAATTAGCTCAAGTAAATCCATCAGGATTATTGAGAGGATAAAGTAGTATCCAAATGATTTTTTACATGTTTTTCCAAATGTTACAGTTAATTAGAAGGAAATGTCATTTAATGCAGTTCATTCAATGCAGTGCAGTATGTCTTCTTTAATTTGAGAGTATTTATGTCTATATCAGGTGATTCATGTATGAATTACATCCCATTTTATACCTAGTCCATCATTATACAGTTACAAATATAGTAAGTTTGCAATTCGCCCACAGGGCGACATGCTTTAATTATCTTTCAATGATTCATAATAGAACAACAACAATTTACTTTGTTAAGACAGTTCAATGAGTTCATTTCCAATTTTGGAGTGACAAAACTCTTTAAAAAGAAATAGGATGAAGTAAATAATTAATATCATACCGGGGCATAAAATATAAATTTTCTATTTCTCTATTGGAAAAAGTGTTTTAGGTTTAAAAATTTAAATAATGGAGAAATGGTTGTAAATTGCAGTTATTTGGCGTGTCTAACCAAACAACTTTTCAGAGCTTATTTTAGAATAGCCCTTGTTGCCCTTAAATGATCTAAGTCTATTCCTTTCATCAACCGAGACACCAGTGGTGACTCTTCACTGAGTTACTCAAAAAAGAGCCAACCTCAAAAATAATAAATGGTGCTTTCAGACACCAAGGTATTTTTAGCCAGTATTATCAGTCCTCTGATGGTGATACATTTTGCAGGGAGGGATGTTTATTGTGCAAATGTCCTCATAAGCACCTGGGACAAAGAAGAAATATGATAGATATTGACAAAATAATAAAGCATTGAGATTTGCCCGAAGAATTATGTGCTGTCTGTTATCAGGCAACGTTCAGTTTCTAATATTAATGATGTGACGCTAATGTTGTTTAATTGCTGTTTATCATCATTATAGCCAAACTGATAAGCTGAGCTGTCCATTCTTTCAGATACTTAAGGGATGCCGCTGCGTTATTTCTTCATCAAGCTTCCTCTTCAAACTCTATGAAAAGTTTTTTTTTTTTTAAAGTTTAAAAGAGGGATATCCTAACCAATGAATGGCAATAATTACCAGGGTGTTTAGAAAATTAATTATGACCACAACTTATTCTCATGACAAATCCTGTTGGAATTGAGGCCACGAAAAACATTTGATGTACTTGTTTAAACGAACATGAATCTTACCTTGAAATCCCTAAATGTCAACGTACGCACACAAAAATATTCTGCTAATATTGTTGTGTTGACTTTCGTAGGAGCGAAAGAGAGCTACTGTCTCTAATCACTAGTGGTCAGGAGGTGGAGCACATAGACAGTTTTAAATTCCTGGGAACAACAATCTCCTCCTCTCATGACTGGGTGGACAACTGCGTCACCGTCATTAAGAAAGCACATCACAGAAGTTCAGGGGGTGGAGAGAAGGGAGGCTTCAGTTGTACAGAGCTGTAACGCAATCCACTCTCACCTTGTAACAGCCTTTTATAGCAACACTCCTGCTCATGGGGTGAAAAAAAAACAGTTGGATAGGATTGTATGTACAGTTTTTAAGATCATTGGCACTGAGCTCCCCACCAGACCCGCAATTCAGAAGAAAGGACTGAAAATTTTAAATGACCCCACAGACCCAGCCAACCCCACCCCCCTCCACCCCTTTTTGATCCACTCCACTCAGGTAAAAGACTTAGGAGCATAAAAGCCAGAACTTCACACTTTAGAAATAGCACGTACCCTGAGGCTACCCATTTTTTAAACACCTCACGGGTCCACAGCAGCACTGTATGACTTACGACTGTGCAATAATATCAGTACTTCACAGGAACTCACCAGCACTCTACCAAACGGGCCTGTGTAATAGGATTAATACTTGAATGTACCTGGCACTTTACTACTTATGCAACTGACGTGTGCCCAGTAATTTTAATTGATCTTTTCTGCATTCAGTGTGCATGCGCGGGTTTATTTATGATAAGTGCATGCATTTATTCTGTGCTCGTGTTCTAACGGAGGGTTTTGTTTTATGAAACTATGATGTCTCCATATAATTCACGTTCCATAGGCACACTGAAACAAATCCCTGGCAACTACGAAGTTAACGTGGCGATGAAGCATTGAACTGAATTGAAAGTCGCAGCGCCTATTCAACCCATTCCTGCCAGTTAGTCCTTTATATGAGTGACCAGCTCTGGATATGGAGTTCTTCCTTGCCGCTGTTGCTCTGGGCTTGCGTGCGCGGAAGTTCAGGGAGGGCTATGATCTGAAGCTTATTGTGACGAATGCTTTGTGAAATGTGCTATGTGACACTGTTTGATTTGATTCGATTGGATCCTTCAGATGGGAATAACGCATGCTGTTCCCTGAACACATCAGAGATGACTCTGCGATGACTGGCCGACCGTGGTTCACAGCCAGGGAAGTCAGGAAAACATTTTGATGACCGCTGCTGTTTGGAGTGTTATTACTGTATTACAGTCACCCGCTTGCCTCGCCTTGTTTTCTCGCCTGGTGCAGTACTTCAGTGCTCCGTCAGCTAGAGGTCCTGATGGCCTCTTTTCAAGCCCCTTCTTAAGCAATTATCCCATTTGCGGCACCTCGGTAATCTAAGATGATAAAGTAATTGCCACTAATTAAGCACGGACGATGATTGACAGCGATGTTTACTGTACAAGCGACACTCACGTATTAGACTCAGTTTGATTACTTACTGCCGTGGACATGCTACAGTGTTTTTATATGTTGTACAGGGGGATGTTATGTTTTGTTAGAAGTAGTGGTAAATGCTCAAATAAAAAAGGAGAGCAGTTATATAACATTTAACATGCACAAAAAAAAGTTAAATAACACAATTAATTCATGATTCAACTAATTAACTAATCATGGTCTTCAATCAAAACCTTAAGTAGAATCAGGTGTCATTTTGCTGTGCTAAAACAAAAACCTGCTTTTACATAGATTTTCTTTCTGCAGTGATACTCTAGTCTTGGTCCAGGAGAGCTACAGGAGAGTCTGCTGGTTTTTGTTTTGTCCTTAAGATCAGTGACTGACTCAGTCCCAAGAAACCAGAAGACCTGAATTAACTGTGTAATCAACTGCTTCGACTGATCAATTGCTGTGCTACTCATGTGCTGAGTAACAATGAAAGCCAGCAGACCCTGTGGATGTTCTCAGCCATCCTACAAAAGTTGTATAATTACAAAGCGGGAGAACATTTTATATCCATAGGTAGTGATCACTCAGTCTTTGTCACAGTCAATTAAACACAGACAGGGGCTGGCTAAGGCATTTATTAGGCCTATTAGAAATATGGTGAACTACATTTAGAATTTAATTAATTTAGGCAACCTTTGAATACCAGTTGCGTTCTTTAATTTTTAAAGTGATGGCATACCTCTTCAATATATACTGCCCCTCTCTGACTATGGCCGAGGGAATGTTTTTATGCCCACCTAATGAAGTTAGTTAAAACTACATTTTAAAATTAAAAATATGCATTCAACGCCATACTTCTTTGAACAGCTACCAGAGAAAAAATAAAACAATAAACGTGGGACTGAGAGAGGTGGTTTAAAAAAAGAGATTGAAGATGAGCACTGGGAAATGGCCAAGGACGGGCATGGGGGAGGCACACCAATCGACGATGATCAATTTGGCAAACGTGGTTAGGGACAGAGAGGGGTTGGCCATTTCCGTAGAAGGAAGCGGGGAATTCTGGGAATCGGCAGCCTCCCCAGCCCCTGCTCTCGGCTTCCTGGGGAAGTCGTTATGCTAATGACTCCCAATTAGTTCCCACGGCTCCCGCAGCTTGGCAATTGGAGCCTTGATTGCGCTGCCAAAGGTGACGCCGAAGGCAGAGCAAAGTGTTAAACTGAGCGAGCGACGAAGCCAAAGAAGCCCGTCATGGTACCTTGCCCGAACACCAACCCCTCTGGGCGCGAAATGTCACCCTTCTTCCGAGAGGGAAGGACATTAAATTAAATTCTCAACACTTTGCTTTAATTTGGAATGTTTTCGCGTGCCACGGCATCACAAATCTATTTAGACAGAGTTAATATGCGGGCTAGCATGTTTAGCTGAAATTAGCAAGGTCCATTGCTGTACCAGTTCTGCGTTACTGTCGTTTGTAGTGTGAGGGATGACATGCGAGAAGACAGAGTCTGTGTACTGTACGTGCAAAACGGACACCAGCAATGCTACGCTAAGTGCCCCCTTGCCTTGTGTGCCGGGGAAAAAGGCTCTCATTGTATCTGTGTTTGACACTTAGCGTTATGGAGGCTGATTAGGATAATGGCCCTGCCACAGTGAGGCGGCCTGTCCGGGGGGCATGCTTGGACATCTGGATGACTCGCTTGCCAGGGTAATTTTAATAAATAAGCTGTCAAGGCGCAAAACCCGCCTGGTGAATTTTTTTTGTATGTGTTTCCACCATGGAAATGCACTCGAGAAAGGCATTTATCTGAGGTCAGCTGAAGGTCGTGCGGTGTCAGAAATGCACCGAGAGAACGCACATGTAAATTATGACATCAGCATGCTTTGTCACATGTGATTCTTCTTGCTTTGGAAATGCAGTGATCCTTGTCAACATTGCTTCAGTCCCAACACCTGCTGTTTACTCTATCTCCAGAGTGCATTGTGGGCTATAATTCTGGGCATATCAGTGCTGTTGCAGGAAGGTGTGTGACAAGGACCTTATTGGTGGTCTTTGACGAGGAGGGACCATAATGTTGTTTGATAAAATCCAAAAATGTTTCCCTGCGATATTCCATCAACTGACCACAGATGTAGCATAATGCATAAATGAAATCTGAATGCTTGTCTTAAGATTGATTATTTCAGTTTTCGCAGAACATGAAACTTTGTTTAATTTATTCTGGCAAGAGTATTATTGGAACAGAAAAAAGTAGAAAGCAAGGATCGGCATATGTGTATATTTTTTGCTAATAGGGACCACAATATAGGCTGACAAGGCAAAGAATTACAATATTGACTGAGCAGGTTGGAATGAATCCGGGCTTATCTTTATACTGTATATCTGGAGGGACAATGTTTGAAGTACATGTGTGTATATCTACAAAAGATAGCAGGTACACAAATGCTTACAGTGAAATAATTTAAGCTGTAGTAAGGAGGGGGGATGGATTTCTTCTCACCAACTGTCTGTCAAGCACTGGCTGTGGCCATGTTTGGATGTTGTATATCTGGAGATGTCTTCTGCCAGAACCAATAGAACCAGAACTGAAGCAATTCCAATGTGGAGACTCCATTACCCTAATTAAGGACCTTCTGTGGTAAAATGTTAAAAAATAATGTATTTTATTTAATTATCTAAAGGTGGTGTCCAGATACTTTTGGTCATATAGTGTTACTTGGGAATAACTCATAATATGCGAATATAAAAGATGGCAACATATTAAGTTGTTGGTATACCTGTCCATAAAGCTTTGCTCCGGTGTGATTTGGATGTTTTTTTTTTTTGTTGTTGTTGTTTTAGAATAAACACACAGCCCTCCAGTGATCTCACCACGGGGGTGCTCTTTAAAACCTGCAAATCTCCTCACTGTAAAATGTCCCTTAATTCATCCAGTTCTCCGGCTTTTCAAAAATGCATGCTAGAATATTCTGTGAATGGTGCCTCGGTAAGTAAACGGCTCATTTTCCTCAAGTAGCTCAGACGCCGCTGTGTGTTGAGTGTTTCCCTATCCGCCCCCTGCTGTCCCAGAATCCACAGAACCAAAAAGCAATTATTCAGTGGTGCAAAATGGGCTGCACCCAGCCAATGCATGGGTGAGGAGCAGCGGAAGACTGCAGTGTTGTAGCACGCATAAAGAGCCTGTAAAATGCAAGTGTGACCTTCGCATTAAAATATTAAAATACAACAGGCTAAAAATAAAAAAAAACAGTTTAAGAGGTCATAAACATGGTGTTTCAGCTGCCTTTGTTGTAGCCTTTGATTAATGCAGTGTATATTGCACTTACAATGTATATTGTAGAGTATATTTATGTATATCATATATTCTGAAACATTGAATTGTGAGATTGCGTGGGCCCGTATTTTTTGTCTATCTGATGAAAGGAGAAGAAACTTGGATTTGGTTCAGTAGAGGTAGAAGCTAAGGCAGCTTTCACATACACCCTCAGCATTTGAATGCGCATTGGAATTCTTATCCATTTGCGCTCAGAATACTGATCCTGAGGCTAATACCATTGCTAGTCTCCTCCTCAGCATTTGGATTTGCAAAGAGATTTTGTTCAGGTGCATTTTAGGTGAGAGTAATTCTATTGTCAGTCCCTTTATCATTCCTTTCCCTTGTACTGATGTGCCATTTTTTTAAAATGGTATTTTGTGTTGGAACATTGCTAGTTTTTCAACTGAACATTTGGTCATTCTTATTTTTGGCAGCCCCGTTTTTCCAGGCAAAAAAAAAGTTATTTGCATGATGGCAACTTTTCTCTCACCGCAGAAACTACATTACTTACATCTAAAGTAGCAAACAGATTGTTTGTGACTCATGTGAATCCAAATACATTTCCGACACCAGTATTTTCACCTAAGTGTACGAGCCGGACATATACACAATTTAACCTATAACCTTTCATCTTCTCATACATTTGCCTTTTTAAACAGTTCCCTCAACACGTGCACACACAAATTTACACGGCGCATAACTATTATGACTAAGATGTTACAAAATACAAATGACTGTAATTGAATCTACATTATTATTGAAAGCTGCTTTCATTTCAATTACAAAGGATTCGTAAAGGCTAGGTCTTGTTTATGTCTGGGTGATACACACTGAGCACAGTCATGGGTAATGCTTCTTGATAATAATATGCTTAGGGAATTATGTTTAGGATAATGCAGTTGACGATAATGTGAGTTCCTTTCTCCTAGCAGGCAGCAGGCTAGATGAGAGTTCCTCCTGTCCTTCCCCTCTTTCGGTATGAGGCTTATGTCGGCTCAAGTGTGACGGGAAGAGCCTCTCCTCCGGTGAAACAGACACTCGCTGAACTCACTGGAGATGTTGGGGGGGTGCAGCGGTTCCATCTTTCACCACCTGCTTCGCTATTGCAGACAGACTATGCGGCTTCGGGTTATACATCCCCAGTCCAGAAAATAAATCACTCTCGCACTGCTGGGGGGACGTGGGAGGAATCTATAAGCGAAGGTTTGGGGCACCGAGGGAATGAGATGGAGGAGAGGGTGGGACGAGAGAAGTGCAGGCTGAGAGGACATCACTCCACTGTCTTGCTCATAGCTGAGGAAGCTTCGCTGATCAGAGAACGGCAATTATAAATGATAATTTATAATGGTAATTATTGTTAGCAATAGTCCTGTGGTCCTCAATGGCCTTTACATTTGCAGTTTGACTGGGGCACCAAGGTTAATGGCCTTTTCCTTCTGAGCCGTGAAGTTTAATGACTGAAGCGCATCATACACTGCGATCCAATAAACATTTGTCCTTAACTTTGACTAACAATTATAAGCAATGCTTTTTTTTCCCTTCACAAGCACAGCATGGCCAATGCATTCTCTTCAAACTGAGTTTGCGAAGACGAATTATAATGTTTAATTTTACTTGTACAGTAAGTCAAAGGACACATGTTGATTGAATACAGGCCATGGTCTCTCTAAGATAACACTGAAGGGCAGAACCTCAGCACGGTATCTCCTTCACTACCTTGGGGCACTGCCTTTTCACCTCCAATTCTGACTTGATTGGTGAATGTTTGCACGGCTACTGACCATGCCTGAGATGTACTTGCATGTCATGTTTGTTAATTTTTTGGAACATTCTGGAAAATCTGGCTCCCAATCTGCTCATCTCAGTTTTGGCCTCACTCAGTCCTCTGACTGGCCAAACTGGTGCTGGAGACAACATGTTCAGTGTCCAGTCTGTCCACTGTCTCAAGACTCTTCACATGTAGACAAACTTGGCAGAAAACCATAAACCCCTTCAAATGACATTAAGCAATCCATAATAACATAGTGGCCTAGGAGCAATAGAGGTGGGATGGATGAAATTTACATAATCGCCTGTAGTCCTGGAAGGGAACTCCTCCTGTGATGTTATGGCCAGACCCTTTAGAGAGGCTCAGTAGAATAGCATAGGTCCGCACCAGCTGCAGTAGGTCTCATTTTGATTCCAGTGTCTTATGTGTGGGAGTTTGGCAGCTGTGTCCTCACAGTAACACTACATTTTCTGTCATATTCACTCAGCAGACTCCCTTACCTGGAATGAAAACTTTGGACGGTTGCCATTTTACATCATTAACAAATTTAGATGCTCATGAGTCATTTAAAAAAAATTCAAAACATTTTAAATTGTGAAAGCAATGAATGATAATCCTAAACTTTATTATTTTTTTTGTTGCATCATGTTGTGTGACATACAAAACCACATTGCACTCTATATATTTAGTACCTGTGCCCATTCAGAAAAAGTGAGGTGTTAAAATGCAGAAAAAATAGTTGAAAGTCTTATTTACTACTGTAAATATAATGAGATGAACATGAAAAAGCAGTTGTATTATTGCTCACTAAAGCAGAGGAATGATAATAAGTGGATTAAAATGGGGCGTAGTATTGAAAATGGCTTGCAGCTGCAAACAGACTGACTCATCAGCAGACTCAAATAAGCTACTGTAGCGGTTCTGAACTGTAACATATAGGCTATACCCAGCTATTGAGGATTATATAAAACAATTAATTTTTATGGTGATCTTCCTGTAAACTACCTAATGTGCTTTACAAGATAATAATTAAAATGTAAATTAGCTAAAAAGTCCAGATGTAGAATGAGCGCATAATAACAGGTAAGCATGACCTTCGATGTTAAATTAATTCACTGAGTTCTGTTGCAAAAGAGAAAGCAGATATATCTTTGATGTTTGTAACAAAAACATTTATGGTTTTGTCAGCACAAAAAAAAACAAAATTTCCATTCAAAGTTTGGCCTCAGTTTTTGTATGTCACTGTCCATGGCTTTGCGTTTCCTCCTTACCACCTGCTCATCTTGAAAGTGACAAGGTCAATGATTAATCCAAATCTGTCCGTAAATGAATAGCAAACTAATGATGGTAATGAGCAAGCTGGTGGTAAATTGTATTACAGCAATAAATTACAATTTCTTAAAATATTTAGTTGCTACCCTTTAGGTTTCAGACAGGCTTCTAACATAACAGTATGCACAAAACATGACTGGAGCATGTCCCTTACATAACATTATAGGCATTTAGCAGACACTCTTATTAGCGACTTGCACAACTTATACATAGTATTTACATTGCATTAATTTCTACATATATAAACTATATATGTATATATACTGAATCTGGGTATACAGTATATACTGAAGCAATGCAGGTTCAGTACCTTGCTCAAGGGTGCAATGGCCATGTCCCACCCGGGAATCAAACCTGCCAATTCTGCGCCCTCTGATACCCAAATGAACTTCAGTCCTGTCCCATTAGTGCAGTGTCTTTCCCCCCGCTCTGCCAAATGCTGCTCCCTCTTACTCTGTGTTCTACCAGCTGAGCTCCTCAGTTGTTTCCCCAGATGACAGAGCAGCTGACAGAGGCAACGGGGAAACTGCAGGTGTTTGACATTCGGTGTGAGGGATTCACATTAAACAAGGAGAAACCCTCCCCCCCCCCCCGATCACCCAGACCGAAACACTCCCTCCCAGAGAGACCCTACAATCACTTTGCGCGACGTCCGGAGAGGGGTCACGTCACGGGCACGTCAAAACGGGCGCGAACTGGATTTGTGGCGAGCGTCGCTTCGCGAAATTCAAGTGTCTTATCCAGGAGCCCCTGACACTTTCACATCTTTGCAGCAGATGACAGACAGATGACATATGCGTGACGCCTCGTAGTGGTCGCATTGAAGAATTGGGTTAGCAGTGATTCAGAAGAGCAGGCCACATGGGGCGTCCTAGCAACAGCCAATGGTGTGACATTTGAACTGTAGATAATAGTGTGCTGAAAGCACTATACAGAGGAGGAAATAATATTCAAATCTTATTCATAGTATCTAACACACTGCAACCGAGGCCCTAACACCTGTGTGAAGACACTGTAACGTGAAGCGCAAAGGTCATTTTTTATTCCTATGGGTTACTTTGTGTTGCTGGTGTTGTTGCCATAATCTGAACCTGAACATACCATTAAAGTACCCTAAATCCTACAGCCACTGATTTAGTTACAGGTCATATGAGTTGTTAGTATGTCTTGTTCCTCTTTGGTTTCTATGGCTACAACCTACAAGGTTGCCTACATCCCCTTAAGATGTACAAGATGAGGTGTAAAAATAAAAAAGAATTCAGAGAGAAGAAATGAGGAGATGCTTTTACTTGAGAGAGTTTAGGAGTCTGCATGTAGAGAAGCGTTTTCCTCTTAAAAACTATCTAATCACAATGTTTTAGAAATAAATTCTGTAGTCCTGCATTTTCTATTGCTGTAAATGTAATTATGTCATTATGAAATGAAGAAAAACAAACAAAAAATAAATTACTAACTAATAAAATATAATTTGTAATTTAGTAAGAAAGAGAAAGAGAAAATATTTTGATTAAAAATGGAAGTATTTTGGTAAACTGCACTGAAAATATTCACTGCAATTGTATTTACTTTCATAGGGGTACGTTTAGTGTCTCATTTTCAATAGAAGAACCTGGATTCAATCAACAGTTGTCCTTATCTTTAACTCACCAATAAATGTATGTGTCGATTTTTTTCTTAACAAACACTAATATATTATGGAAAAATATGTTTAGGTATTGCCAAACTGTGGTTTTAAGGAAAATATCTAGCACATGTAGTTATAAGTCAAAAGAGGACAAATGTTGATTGAATACAGGCCAATATGTTGAAATTGAATAGGCACTAGGCACTGTACTGTATCACTGAGGAATGAAGACATTTTTTATCACCCTTGTTCCCAAACTGGGGTATGAATACCCCTGGGCATGCTTGGTAGATCTCCTGGGATTTAGGACAAATCGTCTTGTGGATAATTTTATGCATTTGTTTTTATATTCATTCGTTTATGCATATTAATTGTTTAATGATAACATACCAGTCCTGCTCCTGAGTAGCCAACAAATACATAATTTCAATACTTCGTATGGATTCGGAAAATGGTGTGTTGTCAAGCACATAGATTAATTGGTTTCTTCACTTTCAGAATAATTTGTGGTGGTACAGCTTTGCGGAATATGTACACATTTGCCTATGTTAAGGTGTTTCTTTTAGTACACATGCATCATTACTTATATTGTTGTGTATAGCTAGCAATGTATATTTTTTGATGCAATAGCTTTGATTCAAATTACATGTTTGGATATTTTGTCTAGCTTGAGGTTCTCTCCTTTAAAGTTGCCATTATTAGCCTTCCGGTAAAGCTTGATTGTTTCACAGTGATGAGTTGCTACACACAATTTAGCACACACCCACCATGACCAAGGGACCCTCAATCAGTCGATCTCTTTTTTTTTCAAACGAAATTTAAAGTGTGTCGTTGTCCCTATGTAAGATGTCAAGCGATGGAAATAGATTTTTAAATATTTTTAAAGTCTGTGAGACACATGCATTCTTATATGCATATGTTCAGACACACATTCTTGCACAAACACAGAAACGTGCAAAAACAATTTTTAAAAAATCTAACTAAAATAAACAAACAAACAAACAAACAAACAAACAAAAAAAAAAAACAGTAAATGTTTGCAATTAATGTTCCTGATTACAGTTTTAGAAAGGGCAAAGTCAGTTGTCCTAATTGGCCGAGAGTGTCTGGCTGATAATGAGCGTTACTTTTTCACTGTGCGGAGAACAGATTAATATTGTCAACTCTGAGACAAAGGGAGGAAGCTGGAGAAAGAGCGAGGACGCAGGAATGTGGCGGTGAATGAAGACTCCCGTGGCTCTGTGCGATTCGGGGGGAAAATGCCTAATTAGCCTGTCTGGAGGCAGATGAGGGAGCGCAGGGGCGAGGTGGTTGGTGGGGAGGTGGATCGTTCTGTTCCAGCGGCTCTGCTCGAGAAATCATCTCCGTGGTCTGATTTCAGCTATCATCATAATGCGGGTAATTGGGCCCTGATGTGCTTGCAAATAAACAAACGGTGGTGGTAGACACCGTGGTGAAATTTTTTACAATTAATTTTGAAGGCACCAGGGGTCTTTTCTATTGGTATATTTAATGTATGGAGTGCACAATGTGATGTACAGTTCAGTCACTTCGACACGTGTTCTTGCTGTACGTACTCTGAGCGCTGAGAGCAGTGTCAAATCCTGCTAATTTTAAGGCCACGTAAGGCATAAGGTTTACTGCACGATAGTAAAATGCTTCCAGTGTGATGTCGGGACATTTCCAGTCAGGATATATTCGATGCGCTTTATATTTTGCCGCAATAATTATTTAGTCTTTTGCTGCAGTTGACATAATGTGGACAATGCTAATATCAATTTTATCACATTTCATTAGTTCTTGTAATAATTGTTGCTGATTTTTTTGCTGATGCAGCTGCAAAGAAAACCAATAAGCTTAAAAAAAACTGGAAATGTGCTATGGGTTTACTAAATAATCTGTGACAGAACATGATACGTGTTGTGATTTTCTGTAGCATTTACAGTCATTGATTTTGCAATATACAGTATTACATTTGCAGTCATCATTATAGAAATGTGCCGTTTACTTTTATATATGTTATATGGATTAATTGCATTTTTAACTGCAAAACCTTGCTCTATCTGAAAGCATTAAATGGCTCAGTAATTTGTTGAATTGAGTGCATTGATTTAGCCATTAACAAACTAATTTTATTTATTCATGTATGCCAATGGACATTGGATGTATAGTGACAGAAATTAATTTTGCTTTGGTTTTGCTGTATGTTCTCAGGAGTTGCTAAGCTCTACCTTGCTTTTAACATTCAAATAGCAAGCTAATGTTTGTCTGTTCGTTCTACCTTCAGTGTACATGAACACATCATCGCCAAGCATTGTGCCTAAGTACCAGTCAAGATCAGTCAACAGGTCTAGTCTGGTTTAATCTCACACTGTTGAAACACTATTTTGGTGTACAAGCCCCTGAGATACAAAAGTGCAGTTTAAATGCAAAAATTGTGTCAGCATGATTTAAAATGATTTAAATACTATTTTCAACCTCAAATGCCACAAAACAGACAATGGTTATGGAGCCAAAGCTAAATCTGCTAGTAGAAACTCACATTACACATATGTCCCAGTATACATCACTATGTAACAAGTGGTCTGTCTTAAACTAAACTGTTCAAAACTTTTGTTTAAACAGCTTGAGGATTCTTATGAATGTTATTTTGCAACTGTAAAATTAACTGTGTTATAACAATAAGGATATTGCTGTTTTACTTGAGAGGAGGTTACTAATAGACTGGAAGGCATTACTGAGAATGTCTTAGCAGATATTGATATAGTGGATAAAGAAGTCATGGATAAATTAAATGAACTAAAGACAAATAAGGCAGCAATCCCTGATGGCATATGCCCAAGGATACATAATGAGTTAGGTGAGATCATCGTTAAAACACTGGCAGGTATTTTTAGACAGTCTACAAATTGGAGAAATTGGACTGGAAGCAAGGTAATATAATACCAATATAAAATAAAACGGACTGTACTCATCCAGGAAACTACAGGCCTGTCAGTTTTACTTGCATCTCATGTAAAATACCGGAATCTATCATTAGAGGCAAGTTAAAATTGTTTCTTGAAAATAACAACATCCTAAGGGATAGCCAGGGATGGTTTTTGCAAGGGAAGGTCATGCCTGACAAACCTTTTAGTGTTCTTTGAAGAAGCTACCAAGTGTTTTGACTGTAACAGGGCTCATCATGTTGTATTCTTAGATTTACAAAAAGCATTTGATAAGGTACCACATGAAAGACTTATTAGTAAAATGGAGACAATAGGAATTACAGGATGTATTTCAGGGTGGGTACTGGTAGAACACAAAGAGTAGTAGGCGGGATCTTATCTGAGCAGGGTATTGTGGGAAGTGGAGTCCCACAAGGATCAGAGCTGAGACCAGTGCTCTTCCTCATTTATATCAATGACCTTGGCAGGGACATTGAAAGTACATTAGTTAAATTTCTATATGATACAAAACTGGGAGGCCTCGCTAATAGTTTGGAATCTCCTATAGTAGTCTGAGTGGGGCAGAAGCCTGGCAAACTAAATTCAACATAGCTAAATGTGAAGTTCTATGTGTAGTAAATAAAAACATGAGGAGATTCATGAAATTGGAATGTTCTCAGTTTGAAAAGGCTTGGGAGTAATGGCTGATTAAAGCCTTTCAGGTTCTAGGCACCGTACTGTAGCAGTAAAAAAGGCTAACAGGATGCTGGGATATATAGCTGAAAGTATTGAGTATAAATCCAAAGTATAAGTTGTCTTATACATTTGGTAGACCACACTTGGAGTAATGTGTGCAGTTCTGGGGACTGTACTACAAGAAAGATATATAGGCTCTGGAAAAGGTTCTAAGAAGGGTGACCAAATAGATTACTGGTATGGAAAGGTAAAAGCTATGAGGAAAGACTTCAGATGCTTGATTTCTTAAAGCTTAGGAAAAGGAGACTTAGTGGTGATTTGATTGAGGTTTTTAAATTCATAAGATAGATTAACAAAGTGAACAACAAGAGATTCTCCAGGTTGAGTTCTGTTAGTAGAACGAGGGGACATTAAAGTAACTTAGCAAAAGGTAAATTCGGCATAAACTTTAGGAAGCATTATTTTCATGCAGAAAGTAGACAATGTGTGGAACAGCCTGCCAGGTCACGTAGTAGTGGGAGTTTTCAGGACCAAGCTTGATACGTTGTTCGATACTATCTAGCCTGTAGGTAATCAGAGCACTAGGTACAACTTAGTTAGGAAAATGACAAGCATTGTTGGGCTGAATGGTCTGTTCTCGTCGTTTTATTATATTATGTTTTGTTAACTCTTAAATTAAAATGAACCCTTAAATTTAAATGGTTTCGAAACAGTATGTGATTCAAGTTTATCTGTGTATCCCACATACTATAGGTGGTTTAATTTCCATATGATCCGCTATTGGGGGATCAGATTTGGTGTATTTCTTATGAAAGATATGAATGAAAGTGTAACTATTACATTACGCACAGCGCTAGATTTGTTCACACATTCATATTTTAACACTTTTTCACATGCAACCTTCCTTCAAAATTGTGTAGTGTCATGTTATTATTAAATAATTGATCTTTCAATGACAGGACTGTTCAATTGGTTGTTCTCACACTCGGTTATGGAGGGTTGAGGATCAGTTTTCTGATGTGCCTTAAAGAATAAAATTGCCAAATAATAAAATTACATGCTGAGCAGGCTGCAATATGCCAATTTAAAAGTACCCACTGAGGCAATAGAAAAAGAAATCATTACTCAATAAAAACTGTTTATTAGCCAGGTACACATTGCTATATGTCCTGCTATGACAGGGCCTTGGTGTTTCAAAATCCAACTGAGAGTTTTCTGTCAACTGAAGAGGGTGCTTTGAATCACTTTAAATTTCAAACCGCCTAAATTGGTTGCAGCCTAGCCTAGTTAGCGCCACTTCAGGGATTTCAAAAAACTGTTTCAACCATGGAGTGTTTAAGTATGTGGGGTTTTTAATATTGGAAGTATTAATCTAGACCCTTACACTACAGTTTTCCGGAATAAAATTATACACCCCCTATGACACTGGGGAATGAAGTAACCTATGTTATTACTGTTAAAATAACTCCCTTTCATAGTGTATTATTCTGTATTAACCAATTTTGTTTACAACCGTGTAATCGATTTGCAATTTATATTGCATTTCAGCAAATGCAGTAGAAATTACTATTTGTCAACTGCAACGTGTATACGAGGGCCAATTGATGCCAATTCAAATGGCTGTTGTGTCTGCAGGATCAGTTCTGCACCAGTGGTGATACAAGGAAAGACAACTGCTAGTGCAGACAGTGCTACTGTTACCAGCTAACCAGTGCAGGAAATATAAAACTGGTTCTGGGAAACCAAGCTGTGCAGCGAGTTAAGCACTGCAAAGAGGACATGCTCGTAAACTTTGTCTCATTTTTTGAAATGCTGACTTGGTTGTGTTATATATTAATTAAATCTTCTGGTAAAATATTTGTGTCTTAAGTTGCATGAAAGATTTTTTCCCATCAGCAAAAATATACAGTGCAATGTACATGTTTGTCCAGTGGCGTCTGCACGGGCAGCCTGCAGTTCCACCGTCTGCGCAGACTTGGGGTCAGACTGACTGACGGCTCTCTGCTCTTTGTGGCGCAGGTGCCTCAAGACGAGTGGGGGGGATACCCGGGGATCGACAGGGACGAGGAGATCCCCTGCAGGAGGATGCGCAGCAGCAGCTACGTCAAGGCCATGGGGGACGACGAGAGCGGCGAGTCGGACACCAGCCCCAAAACCTCGCCCCAAAAAACCATCCGGCCGGACGCCCTCGCCCTAAAGTCTGTAATGCACAGGCCCCACATAGACCCCCCAAGGTAGGCCTGTGGCTGCTCTCAGCTGATGGAGCCGCTGCTACTCTTCACCGAGGGGCCCTTTTGAACGGGGCTTGCCTCTCTATTTAGTACCGACCATAAAAGGAGCTTCCTGTTTCCTGTACTAGCTGTGTAGGATGCTGTTTATGCCGTGATGGCATTACAGAATGGTCTAATACCAAATTTTCTTGACACTTTTTCAAGAGCTTATTTTATAACTGGGTAAAAATTCAAGACAATTTGTACATGATTGTATTTTTCATATTTTTCATATTTCATATTTTTCAAGTTTTTGTCATTTTTATTTGCTGTATTAGCTGATGGGTTTAAAAATAAACAGTAATATTATGTCATATTAGAATCTAATGGGTATAAGTATATACCTGAACAAACCTGTGTAAAAATATCAGCGCAGTATATTCCAGTAGATACCCTGTGCTACTGAATCAAGCTGGCAGCCACAGAATTGGATGCACCAGTATGATGAATTCCCAGATTAGTAAATGCTACTCCATTAAAGTCGCACTGAAGTTTATTATCTCACACCTCATTTATATTAGTACAATCCAGTAAATGTCTGAGGTATTCATACTGAGCAAACTGTACCAATAGATTGGGTTTCAGTTCTGTACCGGTGCAGGTCTTATTACATTATTAGAATTTTTCATAAACATAAATATTGTACTTTTTCCATAAATCTGAATTAAATTTTTTTCAATGAAATTTCAGTTGTTCTTTAAGGGGAAAAAAAGGTTTAAATCCTGAGCCAATTCAGCACTGAGGGGAATCAGTAGGCTCCTAATTATGTTGCCGAACACTTGTGTTTAAGTAAACCATAGTTTTTTTATAATTAGTTTTTCTTTCATAATTAGTGGCCATGTGTCCACACCTTCACCAAATAGGAACCTATATCACCTCTTGATCAATTAAATAATTTTGTATATGCCTTGTCGCATTGCCGTGACACACCCCTTTGGTGGACAGAAGAGTTGGACACAAAGAGATGCGAGAATTTTGGAATATTCCGGTATTTATTTTATACCAGAGAGAGAGAGAGGACGCGGTAATTTCAAAAATAAATAGAACAGCTTTGCCTATCACCCTCACGGGATCCAGGTAAAAAATAATAAACCAGCACAACAAACTAAAATAGCATAGACAAAAATTACGAAACAGCTTTTCAGTTTTTTCCCTTGCTGGTCACTTCCTCTCTCTCTCTCTTGGGTTGGGAATCCCCCAGTCACAGACCCCTACTGGGCAGGATAGCACACTTTAAATACCTGGACTAATTAGTAATGCACTCCAGGTGCATGTGCCTACTAAACCAGTAGGCCTGGTCCTCCAAATGCCCTGAACCTCTCCCACAATCCAAGCACTGCCACACTCCTTTTATGCAGTTTTTTGCAATATAGCACAATACACACAATATAAATATGGGAGTTTTATTATTCATGCCGTGCATAGCTATTTCAGACATAATGTGGCTTAAGAGGGTAAATAGTCCCTCTAAACATGATAAGTATCTAATTTTAAAAAAACAATTTTTTACAGCTTGTTGAAATTCTGGGATAGCAATTGTGGTTGAAATGAAAACCAGCATACACAGAGGGTCCCGAGGACCGAGGTTGAATGCTGCTGCTTTATTGCAACAACTGATGTCAACAACTGAAGGGATATAAATGATGAATTTGTTTTATCATTTATTATTTTTATAAGCTACAGAAATAGTCAAACCGGATTGCTGCAAACTTTTCTTGTTTCATTATACAGTACATGCATTGCATTTACTGGTTGGCTGTGCGCTTTGAAGGCATACTGTACCAACATTGTGACAAATTTGAGGCCTTGAAAAACCTTGAGGCGTAAATGTATTTTGGGGAGAACTCCCCAAACAGCCTGCAAGGGAATTCCTTAAGTTGGGAACCTATGTTCCAGAAACAGATATATTTTATTCATGGACATCTCTTTGGCATGTCTGTCTGCAATTCTTGTTTCCATTATTTATGAAGGACTTTTTTGAGTAATCATTTTTTGGTGTAGGTGTGGCTGTCATGTTTCCCTTAGTTCTTTGTAACCTCCTGCTCCTCCCCTTATTCATGACATCACTGTCTTTGAGCATAAATTATAGATGTGGAACATAATTTAGCTATCCATCAGTTGGTATTGCATGGCAACAACAGAAGCAGGTTGCCATAGCATTGCAACATTTCCATAAAGCAGTTTTTGGACCACAAGGTTGCAAAATAATAGTTTAATAAACAATAATTGGTTTTGTTTATCATCTGCTTCAGGTAATTTATTGATGCATGATTTCCCAGGATGTGCAATCCTTTAATTCAGCCTGTCTTCATTTGAAATAGCACAACAGTCAAAGAAGTTTAAACAGTCAATGTTAAAAAGACAAACTGACAGAAACAAAAAATAGGACGGGACAGACGAGATCAATGAATAGGTAAAATGATGGATACTCTAATAGAGAATCAGTCCCACTCCGACCACAGGAAAGCAGCAGCACTAATGGCTACTTTTTCAGCAGGTAACAGGCCCATTCAGGGGAGAAAAGCCGTTCAATCAATGCTGGTTATTTAGGGGGGGCTTAAAATAACTTTGTTCCGAACTGTGATTAATCAAAATTACACGCAAGCATGCCCATTAATCCACAATGCGACATAGGGCAATTACTCACCGTGATTGTATTAGTTATGAATGCTCATTACTAAGCTCTCGGATTCAAAGATGAATGCCGATTTCTTTCTTCGTATCTATGCCGTTGATAGATAAGGAGACTTTAACGCCGTTAAATTTCTTTGTTTTTTTTTTTTTAATGCGCTCATTTAAAATTAATTATCGCAGCTGACGTGGCGACGAGCCCGTGCGTCCGTATGTGCGATCGCACAGAGCGGTCGCTATCTGGTTCTGCTCAGGACGACAGACACCCGTGCCAGCGCAGGGAATCTCAGAGGTGGTCTGTTGAGTTCATGTTTGATGACTGATTAATCAATCTCTGCATCTGTTGCGTCTCCATTTTTTTCGCTGCCTATATCTCACATAAGTAATGAGGCATTTCATGTGACTCATATCAATTGACTCATCCAGAACTGCCCCTTTGGCAGGGCTGCCATTCATCAGAGCATACATTTCATCCATGAATGCGCTCCATATTGCACCTCTGCTACTCCATTATCATTGAGCTTTGACATAGAAGCCGCATCCATTTTCTTCACAATCTAGACTGAGACGTCGTGCAGCAGCCCATCGCATGTGTGTTAAAAACCAGAGAAATTACACAAAATTAGCGTTCGCCTGCTTTGCCTGCATTCGCTCGGGGCTTTGGTTTTAAGAGCAGCGGCACGATTAGTGCCGTCTCAATGCCTCGGTTCTCTAGGCTTTTTGAAGCGACGGTGAGTTGAGCACTTGAGCTTGTTTCTTCGCGGCTGAAGGCTAACTGTGTGTACAGTTTTAGGCTTTTTTTTTTTGTAATACTAACACTCATGTTTGTGTCGGTGTGTGTAGATTGCTGTGGGACACGTGTGATTCCGCCACTGACTTACTGGCATGAACGTTTTTTGTCAAAGGATGATGGACCGGTTCCTGTGTACCAAATTTTTCCCTTTGCTAGCTAGCATTCAGGCTGTTGGAATGCACATTTTTTCTGTTGTGGGAAAACTTAGGCGATTGTGAAGTTTCGGCACCATTCCATTCATCAACAAGATAAGAGTTCACTCGCTTTGCCATACTCAGAAAAGATGGCTTATATTGTAGGAATTATGCAGCAGCAAAACATTGTGGGATTTTTCCAGTGAGTGGTGGACCAATTTTCTAGATTGCACTGAAATTCCAAGACTGAACATTCAGAGTTGAATAAGCATGTATGTAGTGCTGTCTAATTTACATACTGATTTGCATGCATAGTACAACTTTTAGTCCAAAGAATTACCAAGACTTCTGAAATTTTCCACATACTGTACTTATTTGGCAACCATCCCATGTCTTTACATGAAAAGGCTCTCATTGCAATGTCTCCTGCTCTGCTACTGATTTTTCTGTCCTTAACGTGAGTCTTGCAGAGAGATTCAGTATGTACTACTTCCTTGATATGAGAGTCTATATTGGTTGTTGGACAGGTCATATATTATTCAATACTGCATATAGTAAATGTACATTCGTTTGGCTGAAAGATATTAATCATTACGTACATATGTAACCTTCAAATGAATAGCCTGTTGATAGAAAATCATTTTTATATGCAAATTTAAGCATGATGGTCCATATGGCTGGCAGCCACATGACATATGGCTGTGCAAGAAATTTATTTCTCATCTCTGCCCTGCAGAATTCTTGAAAATGTTAAAGATATGTACCTTAAGCATGTGAATAACAGTTGGCTTGGTGACATGGTTTGGGTTCCATGTTGTGTATACAGGATATACTGCACATTTGTGTGTCTGGATGGTATTTGTTTACATGGACCCATTGCTATGGATGGACCTAAGGGGGCCAAGCCCACCCACTCAGAATGCTGTGCCCCCCCCAAGAAATATGTGATCATTTTTGCATAAACAGTGATCGCAATCAGGAGGTAGAGGTTGCATGGGGGAATATTTGGGCCTCATTCACGAAGCATGTACAGTCACATTTGATTGTAAACTGCGTGTACGAATTTTTACAAGAACATTTCCGCATTCATCATTTTTTTCATATTTGTATTTGTTCATGGCTGTTTCCTTGTGCAAATCACCTGAAGAGGATTGTGCATAAAATTTAGACCTTTTTCTTTCTCTCTCTTGCTTTCTCTCTATCTCTCTCTCTCTCAAACATGTTAGGCAAGAAGGAGATAATGTCAGCAGTTTTCTTCAGTTTGATGTTTAAGGTTGGAATGCAATGCAAGTAGTTTACCCATAGCCAAAGTGAATGGATTGAAAAAAAATGTATTGATAAAGTGCCATTTTCTGTCTGAAAGAGCTTAGGCCAGCTTAATTACAGTATAATAGGATGTGTTAGCAGAAATGCAGAATATTAAGTAATGTGGATATTTACCTGAAGTAGCCCTAGAATTCATTAAAAAAAGTACTCTAGACATCTTGTGGCTTTAGGCCACACAGTGCTTCATTATATGCAGATGGTCTATATCTTAGGGTTGTAGTATGTAATGGAATTAAAAAAGTCTTTTTTCATTTGACTGACCTGTTCCCCAGGGGTCAGGAACACTGTCTATTTGCTTTTATAATAAGAGTCCTTATTATGGCAACTGTTGGGTGCAAACACCAGTGGAAGTGTTATTCTTTAGATTATTGAAATTGTGTCACCTGAATTAAAAACACTCCTATACCTGGATGAATCCAACTTAGCTTTTCTAATTCTTGCCATGTTTCTTTGCCTTAAGTTACTAATTTACTAATTCATTGCAGAATGCCCTAGTGAGAAAAAATTGAGGATTATTCCTGAATTGTCATTTATTGATTCATTTAGTTGAAACATTGAAGAAAAACATTTTTGTTCTTAGCTTCATGCAAACAAAAAAGCAATATCATATGAAGTTTTCTGCATGAACAATAAAAATTAAAAATATAGCCCACATGAATTATAACCTGAATTTAAATTTTCCAAAGAAACTGTGCTGAGCATGCATTCATAATCTGTATTAGCCTAAAGTTATTGTTGCAACAACTTTTGTTAACATTATATTGCCCTCTGAAAAATAAATACCAAAACACAAACAAAACAAACAAAAAAAAAACACCATAACAATGTTGATGTTACTATTAAAGTTAATGTTGCCATTTTTAATTATTTGAATTAGGATGTGTTGAAGTACAGTTCTCCAAAATCGCTAATTGGCAGCATTATGTGCTAGGTAGCTAGCCAGTGATAACATTATCATAGGTGCTGGGTTGAATGGTGTAAATAGCAAACAGTAACTGTAGTGGTTGGCTTTAAAGACCTCCTCGACTTGAAACGCGTTCATGGTTAACTCATTAGATGCATGGCCTTACTATACAGATTGATTTTTGTGCAGAACTTGTCACCAGAGCACCTTTTCTTCTTCCACATTCTTCCACTGTAGACATGGAGCTATTTCAACCTTCCCTAAAATCTGAGTTGGAAATGTGCATGAACGAGCAAAATTTGTGACATCACAAATATGTTGAACCTATCACGGTCCGCTATGCAAAGATATGAGGAGAGCGATGTGATAAACTGAAACCTTGGCGCACAGAAGGCTGAGTAATTAGCGACATTGTTGTGACATTTGTGTGTGTTGAACATGGCAGACTGTGCAGTTTTAGGATGCAGTCCCATAGGATCTGTGTTCCACTTATCAAAGGAGATGCCAAAAATCACATGGATGTTACTGACAGTATTGAGGGAATCTGTGTTTGTAGTGCACATTTTGCAGACGCTTCCAGAACCTCATGCAGAAGGCAATGTGTTTCACAAAGAAACAGATTCTTAATCTGGAAGCTGTGCCTACTACATATCCCAGAACCACAGCACCAAGTGTAGGCAATTTGCATATTCATAGTTTCTGGCATTTTCAACGAGGGTAAAGGTGTACAGATGCCACTGCACCATTTTCAGTAGTTTATTGAACATGTGTTATTGGAAAAACCACATTAAATAAATTGTTATTCAATATAGAATATTTTAAGGTTTTCAAATACATCTGGAGAGGATCTTTAATAAGAATGTATCAAATGTATGCTGTTGCACCACATCCTAGCGTCTATAGCTCTGCTTTCCGTTTAACCTTATGCTGCCATTCGTTTGTCTTTGTGGTGAACAGACAGTAGCTCAGCCAATCCCCACTCTGCGAGCCTATTGTGCATAGCCAAGAGTAGCCTGGAATTCATGATGTCCTTGGGAAAGATCTAGAGCATTTTCTTATTTTTACATCAAATTTCTAAATGACTCATCCCTTCATTCTTGAACATTAACAGTTTTTAGGGCACTTTCAGCAGTTGCAATGGTAACAGGGAGCCCTTGGTAACCATGTTTCCCATGGAAACCAGAGCTCGGTTGGTGGAGGTGGAGGGTGTTGTTGGAGACAACTCAGACTTAATATTATATAATATAGACAGCATTGGTTAAGAAAAAATACTATTTGCATTTTCATCTCTTGAAATGTGCATTTCTGAATTTTAGAGTGGGGGTGCGGAACACCCGGCAGATGCATTGTTTTTCTACTGATTTGGCTATGTGCCCATACAGTGTTCTAATCATATTATAATGGGATATTTGTCCTAAAAAATGTTCTAAAAAAGAGGCAAATCTCATAATTCACAACATTTCAAAGCTAGATTCTATGAGCCAGAAAAACAAATGCTGCTAGTAGGACATAAAATTTACATTGAAGGAAAGATGAATATGAATGAGATACAGAGCTTGGGAATCTGGTATATGTATTAACATGATGCTGTGAGATATTAATTATATCACTCATAACTTTAACTCTGTTTTTTAAAATGGTGGTGACTCAGATGTAGGGATTGGGAAAATAACCTTCTTGTTCCCGTTTGTCCCTCTCTCTCTCTCTCTCTCCGTTCAGTCAGAGCTACCACTTGCAAACTGCAAGAGACATGCGCCCCCATTCCAGTGTAACTTTGGACCCAGCAACCAACTTTAACCCCCCCCAGTTCCGCTCCCGAAACCAGAGCTACATGCGGGCAGTCAGCACCCTCAGTCAGGCAAGCTGCATCAGCCAGGTGAGTCCGGGTCTGAATCCTCGGCAAGCCGGACGGGCGGAGTGAGAGAGGAAAGGAAGAGAAATGGTGCCGTTTGGGCCGGAGAGGCGGAGCATGTCACCTTCCGATGACAGGAGAATAACCATAGATATAGAATCACTAGATTTGGCACAAAGTGAAAGCTATGCACATCTAAACAGCCTTCCCATTGCACTGACATTGAGTGGATCCACACTTAGACTTAGAACTTAAACAGCCAAATACTTTTACATATAGGCCATTCTCAGGAGTCTTCTAGTCAAATGTGACTACACAGCGTGTATGAGTGGACGGCTATACATGGAATGTGCAAACTAGTAATTCTATATCTATGAGTTCTGAAGGTGTTGCTACCCTGGGTGTCTGTTCAAGGTTAGTGATGAATGTGAGTCAAACACAAACACAAACATTCAGGTACAGTGCCAATGAAATGGACGGTGTAATAGGAAGGAAGCAGCCTTTTCAGTTTCAGACTGAAATTGTGCTAACATTTTAGAGCTTTCATGATTACATTCTCCAATGCTTGTTGGCTAGGTGTGACTGAAATGAAAACCTTCCTCCGCAAACCACTGCTTACCTTGCGCTCTTAGCCTAGCTTTCGCAAGGTAGTTTTACACAAAGTGACGGTAACTGCAAATGTTACCATTTTATCTCCATTGTTAAGGAGAAATTAGCTGCATTAATTTGTACCTTCATGATGTGAAATGAAATATTTTTCACCATAATTGTTATTTGTTTTTCACATGTTGTAATTAGCCAATACCTACAATTTTTAAATGTACATGTATGTAATTGCATAGCTTTTAGCACATTTGAAAGATATAAATTCAATTATTTACAGATAATAAGAAACAGATTAAGTGCACCATACCATATTGTATGTTTTTAGATAAACCCACATAGATATAGTGTACTGTATAGACAGTGAACTCCATAATGTTTGGAACAAAATATGTTTTTGTCATCAAACAATACACATGTGGTTAAAGTGTGCAGTGTCAGCTTTTATTTGAGGGTATTTTTATACTCTTTGGTTTCACCATGTAGAAATTACAGCACTTTTTATACATAGCCCCCCATTTCAGAGCACCATCATGTTTGGGACATATTAATGTTTTAAATGAAAGTAGTCATGTTTAGTAATTTGTCGCATATCCTTTGCATGCAATGACTGTTCGTGACCCATAGACATCACCTGGTGCTGTGTATCTTTTCTGGTGATGGTCTGCCAGGCCTATACTGGAGACATCTTCAGCTCCTGCTTTTTCGGGGCTAGTTGACTTAAGTTTTCTCTTCAACAAATGAAACACATGTTCCATTGGATTTAGCTTGGGTGAATGTCTTAGCCAGTCAAGAATGGCTAAGCAGTATGTTTGGAATCATTGTCTTTCTTTTCGGATGAAGCACCATCCTATGTGTTTTGGAGGCATTCGCTTGCACCTGAACAGATAAAATGCTTCTGTGCACTTCAGAATTCATTCTGCTGCAGCTATCAGCTCTTGCGTCATCAATTCAGACAAGTGAGCCAGTATATGTGGCAGCCATACATGCTCAAACATAACACCCCCACCACCATGTTTCACAGGTGAGGGGTGATGCTTTGGATCTTGGGCAGTTCCTTTTGACCTCCACACGTTGCTCTTGCCATCATTCTGATACAAGTGAATCTTGGTCTCATCTGTCCACAAGACCTTTTTTTGGTACTTCTTGTAGGTACTTCTACAAAACTGTGACCTGCCCATCCTGTTTTTGCGGTTAATTTGTGGTTTGCATCTTGTAGTGTAGCTTTTGTATTCTGTTTGTGAAGTCTTCTGCAGACAGTAGTCACTGACACATCCACGCCTGCCTCCTGAAGAGTGTTTCTGATCTGTCAGCCATGTGTTTGGGGGTTTTCTTCATTATAGTGAGAATGATTAGTCATCAACTGAAGAGGTCTTACTTGGCCTACCATGCCCTTTGTGATTACTGAGCTCACCAGTGCTGTCTTTCTTCTTAATGATGTTCCACATGGTTGATTTTGGTAAGCCTATAGTTTGCCCTATGTCTTTGGCTGTTTTGTTCTTATTTCTCAGCCTCATAATGGGTTTCTTGACTTTCATTGGCCTTGCTCTGGTCCTCATGTTGACAAATGCCCCTAACAGACTCCAAAGGTAATGGCAAAAGCCTAGAATCAAGACTAGATACTGAAAGCTCTATTATACCTGCATTAAGGATGCAATTGAACACACCTAACTAATGAGAAACACCTGTGAACCCATTTGTCCCAAACATTATGGCACCCTGATATTGGGGGGAGCTATTTATAAAAAGTGCTATTATTTATACATAGTAAAAGCAAAATGTATTAAAATACCCTTTAATAAAAGATGAAAATCTGAACTTTAACCACATCTAAAATTGTGGAGTACAGAGCCAAATAAAAAATATATATATATGTCTTGGTCCCCAACATTATGGACCTCACTGTGTGTGTGTGTGTGTGTGTGTGTGTGTGTGCGCACATATCCCACCCAGCTTTATGTTATATTACTATATCAATATTAGAATGGTAATACTAACAGGGGTTTAGCATCAGTATGTGGAATTGTGCTCACTGAATTTTTAAAGATGAGTTTTTGTGCAATGCTAAAGTTTTTGTGAATTATGCTGTGATGCACCTGGATATGTTTCTTGCATTATCTCTTGAAACATTTGCTTTCCCCTTTTGCCTATAGTAATAAATTCTGCTGTGATGGCAGCCAATGGGATTGTTCATCTTAAAACGGTACACCAGATTTAAATGATACTTATTTTTGTTCATTACTTCTTTCTGTTCTCTTAACATCAAAATTTTCCTGAAAAAAAGTTGAAAGATTGGGATCTTACGATCTCTATTTTATGCTAACACTCCTTCATATTTACTGTACAAAGGGGAAGAGTCAAAATGAGAAAGAGAAAGGAAGAGGAAAAATTAAGGACTGCTATTCCTGTTTTTGTCTCTCAGGTGAGTGAGACTGAGATCAATGGGCAGTTTGAATCAGTTTGCGAGTCCGTTTTTAGCGAAGTAGAATCCCAGGCTATGGATGCCTTGGACCTCCCGGGCTGCTTCCGCACTCGGAGCCACAGTTACCTGCGGGCTATTCAGGCTGGGTATTCCCAAGACGATGACTGCATACCTTCAATGACATCCTCCACTGTCACTTCAACTCTCAGATCCACAACAGGTAACAGTATTCTTCAAAAAAAAACAAAAAAAAAAACGAGAGAGAGGGCTTAGACTACATACTTTCATACATACATACTTTTCATGGGAACGTGCTTAACATACATACATATGTACAGTGGGGTACCCTTGTGCTTGAGAGATGCTAGAGTGAATGTTCTTTTTGACCCTTTTCTGAATTTTTGTTTTTATTTAAAGTTTTGGTTTGCATCTTTGCTTATTTCCGAAAGATTTGCTTGCCATTTTGTTTCTTTATTTTATTTTTTTCATTTATTAATTTTTTGCACGATCCACACGTCACTATCTGGGTGCCCGATTGGGAGAGCGGGAATGTAGACAGGGGGCCAATGCAAAACGACGTAACAGCGGCCATAATTATCGTAAACCCGCACACACTACAGGCACATCACACAGCATGCGGAAGAGGAACAGGTTCTGTTCTGAGCATGTCCAAAGACAGGAGCTTAACGAAGCCGAGTTCTGTGATACTGTGTCTGTAATGTATGTTCACAGCTTTCTCAGGGAAGGGTTTAGCTGGATATGGGATACGCAGGATTGGGGGGAGGGGGGGCGGGGGTCATGGGGGGGTGTGTAGGTCTGGGGATGTATTCAGACTTAGTGATTCAATGTAGGGTTAACCTTCGCAACGTTCTCAGTGAGCAGTAACTTGCACCTGTGCTGGTCCTGAAGGCCTCTCATTTGCTTAATTTTGTCCAAACACGTCTAACTTATTTTGACTTATAAGCCTACAGAGCAGAGGACTGGGGATAGCAAAACAAAAACAAAAAAAAAGGAAAAAAAACAAACATGCAATCGACGTACGGTAAGTTAAAGAGCTCTGGAAAAGAACTTAGCGCTGGTTGCACAAAGTAACTTAAGTGCTGGTTAAGATGTACGAGCGATTTTAATGCACGACTGTTTGTCTTTTTTAAATTGTTGTTTTGTGTTGCTTAAAACGTGATAGGGAGAATCTCACCAGCTTTCTAAAAATGGTGCTTTCATGTCTTAGTGAAAAATATACACAGGATTGACCAACTTTATGAGTTTTACTTTACAGAAAACTGATCTATTATGTCATGGTTTTCTGGGCAGTAGCAAAATGAGCATACTGGATACTCTGTGTAGTAACATAGAGACACTGGAGTATAGGAACAGAAATGACAAAAATTTACATTTGAATAATTATGCTTATATAATTTGGAAAACGGCATTAAGTATTATGTTAGAGGTACTTTTGTTTGAAGCCTGAAGAGAATTTGACCACTTTGTATTAGTACCTGTATCTTCTCTGGAGTAAGTCAATGTTTTGTTCATGAATACAGTGCAAGTATAAATTTATGCACAGAAAGTATCATTTTTCTCTTCAGAGTTCTCCCATATGCATTGTGCAATTACTATGTCTTGTGCAACACACTACAAAATAATTAATATTAAACTTTGTTTCTAGTACCTAAGGTTCTTTGTGCAAGCAAAACCCCATAATGTGAATTTATTAGTGTATTTGGTGTATGCCTCAGAGTAAAGCTATGAACCCTATTGAAATTATGTTATCAGATGTCACAAATGTAAAATTATTACATTCTGGAATCTTTTTGTTTTGTTTTGTTTTACATGAATATATTTAAAATGGGAGATTATGGTTGTTTTTCTTATGTGGGTTGTTTTTTTTTGCTTTGTTTTTTGAATCTGGAGTTCTATCTTGTTTTTTTTTTTGTAGTCCACAATTGGGTTTGCTTGATCAGATTCCCTCTCAGCCCCCCTGAGACTGAAGCACTGAGGATCAAGGGGTGTTCTCCAATCCCACCGTCTTACCAGCTGACTTCCTTTCACCCAATGGGCGCAAAGTCAATTTGGCTCTACCGCTTATGCGTCAGTTTTATTTGGTGTTCCGGTGTTCCATATATCCTGTTCTACTGGGCTGTTGAGGACAATGCATCTACCATTCACTCAGGAACTAAATTAGCCATGGGAAACCTCTCTGCCATTTCTCTGTAAAGTCCTTCAAGCAATATTCACAAGCATTTTCTTTTTCTAAACGGTACAAAAACCTCTGTATTTCCTATCAGTTACAAACAAAGGAAAGGAACAAATTGCCCTGTGATAAACCGGGAGAACGTTGACTAAGAACCGTGGCTGTGACAGTGGCGTAGAACGGAAAGAGAAAGAAAAGCTCCGAATGAAAAAAAAAAGGGATGACGAAACCAAAGAACATTTCGATGTCCAAAAAAGCTACCTCCGTCATCACCTCGGCACAAAATCTAAAATACGCGCTGCAGACGCGCAGGCTTTGATTTAAGTCGAGACAGATCAGAAATAAAAGCGCTTTGCAAAGTCAGAAAGTCGAGGCCAGCTGGCACTTGAATGGGGGTGTTGTCCAATCATGCCCTTCAATGCAGAAGCACAGAACTCCCTCCCCTTTGACCAGCGAACTCTCGAAGAATTACCAGGGGGACAGAACAGCTGGAGACATCAGTGGTGCCTGTGACAGGTATTTTAATTTCAACACGCATACATATATTTATGTATATATGTGTGTGTTTGCACTGCCTTCTCAACCGAAAATAGATCCATTTTTATTACCTCCACAAACGTAATACAGCACAGTGATGAAGTTCACAGTAATTATAATAGGTTTTGTCACATATTGGGACTTCCACATATTGGCCCCTATTCATGTAACAATTTGTGGACAATCTGCAGCAGTTTTTTGTTTTTTTTTTGGACACTAAATCCTTCTCCCAAATTCCTTAGTTACCCACATAATTGTATACCCTAAATATGCAATTTGACTCTTTTTATAAAGCATAACTGGGTTTAAATTAGTGTAATAAACTGTTGCTAACTCAATGCTAAGACAATGCCTGAAATAATATTATGCATAGGGGCAATATGGAGGTCACTGTAAAGCACTTTCTAGTATGTTCTGTTCTCATGATGTTACAGTATAATTTTTACCACTGAAACACGCCGCTGCAAAATCACTGTAACGTCTTGAGAATATTGCGTGCTTGATTTTTTTTTTCTCTCCCTTCTTTGAGTAATCCAAACATTGTAACACCGGGATCTTTAAAATTTTTGTACATGAGACACAGTTTGTACATGTGACACAAGGGACCGATTTGTAGCGATCCATGGTGTGAAGGTGATCAGCCATTTTTGACTGTGGGATTGCAGCCCCTCCCTGGTGCAGCCCTGATAGGCGGAGTCAGGGAGTGTGTGTGTGTGTGTGTGGCTCCGCCCCACACACTCCTCGCTGACCGGTCCCTGCATGTTGAGGACCTCACGTGTTCAATAGGGTTCATATCTGCTTCTCGGCCAAAAACAATGAAGAGTTGTGATGCTTTAATCGCCCTTTCTTCTTTTCATTTGCACAAAATTGAAAGCTGTGGTGTCACGTTAAAATAATAATTTTTTTTTTTGGTTCTCATGCTGTCGTTAAAGTTGTGGGTATCAATTTTGTTTCAGAGGGCGTTTATTTAAAAACCCCACTTGGCGACCAGCAGCTAAAAAGGCTACGGGGACCATTTCCGGTGGACCAGCAGTGTTTTGTGCAGTGAAAAGGTGGAAAAGGCATCTAAAGGTGGATGTCTATTAAACAGTGAGAAGGCAGTGTAAACACCACGAAAAACCGACGGTATGTGAGTCAACATAAACACTGGGGCGGCGTGAGCCTTGCGGCAGAGGGTGTTCACATATTAAAGCTGGGAAAAAATAAAATAATTTAAACAAAACTCCAGCTCTTTACCATTTCACAGAGGGTATAATTGATTGGAATGCATTTAATAAGCAGAGGGTAAGGATTCTAAAAGCAGAGGGTAAGGATTCTTCTTTACGGAGTGCCGTATCAAACAGTTGTGTGGATGGAAGGTGAGGTTCACAGCAGAACTGGAGTAATAAAGGTAACTAGGCCTGAGCAGCAGCTCAATAAGTGTACTAGGAGTCGCTGGAGGAATTACTGACTGTTAATTTGTTCAGTTACAAGTCACACAACCCCAGACTTCTGCCTCCAAACTGACTGCTACCTGTACTAAGTAATGGCCTGCTATATTTGAAACAGGGTTGCAGTAAACTGTATTGACAGAATGCTATAATTTTCAAGATTGCACCAGCCCACACATTAATGAGTGTGTACGGAAATATTTGCACTGTGCGATTAATTTAAACCATCCGGTGCAGTGACAACTGTGCATAGAACAATATGAAATACATTAAGCTAGTTAATTCAGCACACTATATGTTTCTGTAATAGGCATCATTAAAGTGAAGATGATTGTTTTGAGATAAGTGATAATTATAAATATAAGTGATAATCTGGTGACTAAAGAAAACTCTTACACCACAGGTGCGGGAATGAACAAATACAGAATTTCAATGGCATTTATCAATGGTATGGTGTTTAGATTGAGTGAAGTGTGAAAAGCACGCTCCAAAAAAACAGTGTTGTTGACTCACATGCCTTTGGTAAATATATCAGAGACAATGCAGAGCATTCAGGGCCTCCTATGAATGCACCTTGAATCCTGCCGTCTGTACTTAACTCCTGATAGTGAAAGAGGCATCTCACTCACCTGACTCTCCAGCTGTTCCCATCTGAATTTGCGTCTATTTCCATATTTAAATTTGTCTTCCAGAGGGATATGATATGCTGGAAGGTACGTCATTGCTAAACGATGACAATTTAGAAGAGGACGATGCGGAGAGCTCCTTGGCCTACCATGAGCTGGACCGGCTGCAGATGGACGACGTGACGCGTAGCCAGCACAGCACCAGCTCCACGGTCACGGCCGTGTCCGTCCCGCCCGCGTCGCCGCGCGCTTACCGCGTGCCCGTCACCAGCGCCCCCGCCCCCGACCCGCCAGTGCCCCAGGCCATCCAGGCCTTCAAGGAGTCGGCCAACATGGTGGCGGCCTTCAACATGCAGTGGAAGGACGAGATCTCGGCCATGCGCTACGAGCTGGCCGAGCTGAGGCGGGACGTTTGCGGGGAGCTCAAGACCTTCAACAGCAACTTCTTCAACTTCACCCAGTGCTACAGCACGTGGAGCCTGCGGCGGGACGCCGGAGCCGGGGAGGGCGACCCTGGGGGCCCGGCCGACCGCGTCTCCGTGGGCACGCAGGCCGGGACCAGTGGGCCCGTCAGGCAGAACACGGTGGACCGGGCGGTCATGTGCCAGCCGGACCCGTCGCCGTCGCCCATCGCCATGCTGGACCTGATGGACCCGCCGCGCATCGAGATCACGGAGGACGCCGGCACCCCCGAGGGCACGGTGGGGTCCGACAGCCCCTCCAGCTCCAGACCCTCGGAGGACTCCACGTGGGACACCAGGAAACGGAGGGCGAGGAGGCGGTCGGGAGGCAGGAGGAGCGCCAGCCTGGAACTTTGGAGCAGGAAATACACCAGTGGGCCCATGTCATACCTGTCATTGTCATTTTGATCATTCATGTCATTTCCATAGGAACTCGGGAAAGAGATTTCCTCAAGTACATGGGTTCCAAGACTTGCATAACAAGAGCAGGAGAGAGTTCCTAGAAGGGTCCAAAAAAGAATACTCATGTACTCTGCCAGACACGATGAATTCCAGGCTTTAGTTAAGTAGTAGTCGGCACTGTAACTTCCAATCGGTGGTGCTGTGTTGAGCTGTTCTGAATGAAAGCAAACTTCTGTTTCCCTAAAATTTGAGAGTCCCTGGAATGTGGAAAGTTGATGATGGGAGTTTTACCTTTGACCCCTGTCACATCGACCCCTAAGTGCCACTGCAGCTTCCGGGTCTACAGCATTCAGTGGGTGGCTCACGCCAGGAGAGAACCGTGACCTTGGAGAGTGCAGAAATGATTGTACCTTTAAACTGTGCTCATTATGTTAGCAAGCCATAGAGCACGAGTGGTCTTGAGTAGAGCTGTACCCCCTTTGCGGAAAACCCTGTGATGCTCTGCCCAGTGTTCTACGCACCCGCAGAACTGTGGCTAGATCCACCCATTCGGCTTAAATTGTTCCATACCTGAAGTAAATATAAAGGACACTATCGGTGTAGACTTCCGAATTATGAAAAAGTTGTTCCTCTTCATTACTCTGCTTTCTGTTCTGCAAAGGGATAGGAGAGGAGTTTAATGTTTAGGGTGAATGTATTTGCAGGATTTGCCTTATTAAGAATTTTAAATAACACCAGTGGATGAATTGTATTTTTTTAGATTTAGAAGGTATAAAGACTGACGCACAGCTCTAAAGTCGGGCCATTTTGAGTAAAACTGCAGAGGCAATTTATCTGTAACATGCATCCCAGCTACAGTATCCATGGCTATACTGTTTCCATAGGAATTACATGCTGATTATGCTAGAGCCTGAGTTCTCTTAATGATGAAAATTTTCAGTGAAATGCCTGCATTTACTGAAAGTAATACTGTGAAATTCCTCTTGAGTACATCAACTCTAATTTTTGTAACCTTCACTAATAAAAATGTACGAAAATTCAAAAAGAGCAAATCTCACAAATAATCCTTCCAGACTCTGTGTATCTCTATTATAAAATTTATATTTTGCTATTTACTGTATTGTATAGTTTCTCCAAAATGAAATATTTTTAAACTTGTGTTTGGAGATCAAAGTGAGTCACCACGATAATCTAAAGTAAAACTATCAACAGTTTCAAATGGAAAACTTTTGAGAATACTGAGCTCAGGTAGTAATGCCTAATGTAACTGATTGAAAACAAGAATGACATAGTGCCATTGTGCACCTTTGTGTCAGATTTCTTACATTAAGTAAATCCAGTAATTCCCTCTTTACTGTAAGTACACATGCTAAAATATTATTTTCGATTGTAGCAATTTGCATTCTAAAGCCATAATCACATATATTGAAAATGTAGAATTGAGCAATATTAACATGTGGAAGGAATCATTCTAATAACCCAAACGGTTTGCCTGGATGTTACTTCTCCAGCTTCACCCCTGCTGGTTTTAAGCAAAGTCGAGTTTTCCTACATAGCAGCCAAGGAAAAATGCTCAACTTGTTTTTTTCTACTTTTTATCTATCCATACCAATGGACATCCATTCCATTTGTACTATCTGATGGTCACACGGCAAATGTTAGCTTACTTACTGTACAAAAATAAGAAATTGCCAACTAAGGTCTAATTGTTAGTGAAATTTTAAGGCAAATCTTACTGTTCTTTACAGTCTCTGTGGTAGCCACAAAGTGTAGCCTTTGCAGCAATGTTCTTTCTCCTGATACAAATTGTCAAAAATACACACACTTAAAATGTGTTACTGGAGTATAATTAAGTGAAGTTTTTGCTTTGGGTTTTCTGCAACTGATTTGAATCTGCTAAACAGCCCAGTTTCAAAAACCTAATCTCATTTTAGAAACACATATGAGTGGTATTATTACAGCTGCAGTACGTGACAGTGATTATTACTAAATTAACCATAAACTGGAGGTTCAGATTAATTGTATTGATTGTTAGTTTGGTTTCATCCAAAAATACAAAAACCAGCTGTTGGAGAAAATCACCTCTTGTGGAACCTTTTTGGTTAACATTCAGAATTGGACTTAAGCAGAAATCAACCATGAGGAAATTTTATCTGTTGTTCACTGTGTGATTATGCTCATGGGAAAATGTTATTGATTCCAGAATTTTCTAATGCATTTAATTATGGGTTTAGAATTTGGAAAGTTGTGAAGGGAATAGAGCATGTGTACTTATACTGAGGAAACTACTGCTGTATGTCAGTATTTGAAATTTGATTTAAACAGACAAGGTAGCACTCACATGTTTAACAACATGCAAGAACAAATGGTATATCATAGAAATTATATAAATTGTCAAAAATCTGACACATTAATTTCATATACAGTATATGTATATACATATATATATTACTTTGTACAGATGACTAGCTATTCTGTGTGATTTAAGTTTGTCTCCATGTTAGTCGCAAGGTTGATACATGAGTAAACCCGTTAAGATAAACCGGTAACTCATGTTATGTAAGATTGGTGTCATTCCAACTGTGGCTGTGCATTTGTCATCAGTCCATATAAAACAAACACAGTCTTCTGAATGTCTCAGACGCAGGAAGCATCTCCTGTGTTTGCCTCATTCTTGTCTGAGAAACACGGCATTGTTCTTGGATGAACCTGGACAGTGTGAGCATCTAAAAGCATTTGCTCTCCTACCTCATCCTTTCATCAGATGCATGACACATCCTGAATGTACTGGCACCGCCTTCACTAGTGATGGTCAAGTGAGACTCCATGAACCACTTCATTGCGCAGAGCTTTCGTGATTTGTCGCTCATTGGCTGGCCTGATCCAATGAGAACGCTTTGATTGGTTCAGATCAGTGATGTCATTACTGCCATATCTCCTCCAATACCCGTGACCATTTTTTTCTGCCCCCCCTTGTCGCGTGTGTCTACCACGGCCTACCAAAGTCGCTGCCCGGGCCAACAAGCTCCTGTGAGAAAGCTCCATGCCCCTCCCTCTGAGTGCCTGATGGTGTTGACTGTGAATGTCCGTTCGCTCTTGTCTCTTTGACCTTTCATTCCAGTTGTCCCTAGAGGGAATGTAGAGGGATGTATGATTTGTGGAAGAATCCTGCAAATTAAACATACCTGTATATCCAAAGACGTTTACGGTAACATATTCTTAGAACATACTGTAGAGGGTTTCAGACTCTGCTCTCTCATTCTGACCAAGAAACAGGATCTTCTTTTTTGCACGACCTAGTGAAATTTTTGGAGAAACCAATAGCTGTTTGGACGGATTTCTACCATGTACGCACACAAAGAAAGAGCTGCTCTGGAAGTCATCTCAAACCAACATGGCTCCTCTCTACATCTACATACCTGATAGCTTCATGGTAATTCACCTGTTTTCTTTGTCACCCATTGACTGATAGGACATGGTCTTTGAGTGATGCTTGAGGTACATAATTACCATTGGAATTCTGGTGGGAAGTGGAAGCTAAAACAGAGAGAGAAGCTACACTGAAGCGGTACCACCAAAAGACAGAAGATTTTTGTCAGCAAAATCACCCTGGTCATACCCCCAACAGTATCGTCTTGCTCCGACTACTCCGTAAAGTTTGCACCTGGATTTTTCTGGACCGTGGGTCTCCTGTGTGATCTTCCAACAGGGTTCGTTGTTCAGCTCTTTTCTCAAGCAATACACCCACCACAAACTATTCGAGTGGCTCCTTTTCAACGGGATAGTGATCCCGTTCGACAAAGGTGGAGTGTCCCCGGAACGTTCCCTTGCTTAGCACATCAGCCTTAATTTGAGCCGAATATCAGAAATCATGGCACTGATAGTCAGTTGAATGGATCGGAAAACTAATATGCACATTACCTTCTGCGTTGAAGACGGATCATACAAAATCATACAAAAAACAGGGACATGTTCCTGATTTAAAAAAAAAAAAAGATATATATATATATATATAATGATCCTGGAAACATAACTTTTTTCTCCTTATTTTTGGAATGTCAAATGACAATACAAACTCAAACGCTTGAAGGGTTTCCCTTCTCGTGTCCCTTTACTGAGTTTTGGGAAGCGAGGGCCCCCTCTGGGGTGGAGAACCTATACGATCTATCGGTGCTGAATACAGAAAGGCACAGTTCAACTAATGATGTCTCAACATTGCATACATCATTCTATGCAAGTCTTCTGTTTGTTTTGTTTTTGTTTTGCTTTTCTGTTGGAAACCCCAATGTCTTTTTTTGTTGATTTGTTTTGTTTGTTTGTTTCTTAACCAAATGCAGTACAACTAAATGCATCCGAAACTGACTGAGCCAATTCAGTCTCGGAGACTCCAGTTCTGGAGTGGCCTAAACTTCAAGATTGCATTTGAGATGAGAGTGCAATATTTTTATTTTATGGTTAAATTGTCTGAAATAATGAGTGTTCTTGTAATAGCAAACTTGTTTGCAAAGAACAACCTTAATATCTGAATGCAAGTAGGGGAATCTAAATGGAGAGCATTCTGGGATAACCTACCAAATTAACATAACCACGGTGTAAAACATGTAATTGCTTGAAAAATGAATGTGTAATAACATATTGTTGTATAACAATGATATATTATTTAATGAAGAAGTTGATTAATTACGTCAGCTGCACAGTTCTATACATATTTACTTTTTGTGTGGCTGTTCTGTAAAAATAAATGAATGAATGAATGAATAAATAAATAAATAATGTGCTATTACACACTCATTGCTAGAGCAATTATTATTGGTTACACTTATATAAGGTCAACGTAATTTTAAACACTGCCCGATATAATAATTTTGTTTGACATACATTATTGTTGCAGAGGTATTCATGCATTTGTCACGGTGCATTTATTATGATGGCTGTTTATTTGTTTATGTATTGTGAAAACAAATGCTTCGACAAAAACCATATTCAAACCAGAAAACTGCAATTTGAATAATAAAAAGGTGTCATGCAAAACAGTATACATGAGTTGCAATGTGGACTGTCCTCCCTTGGAGGAGGTTTTGTAGTCATGGAAACTTGCATAGAATGCCTGTCCGGTGTGTCTACAGGCTTATTTTGTTTTTAATGACGCCTCGAGAGCTGCCTAAGTGGCTATTTGGATCGCGGTAGGACACAGCCAGATGATGCCATTACTTTTCCTGTGCAGCCCAGCTGGGGAGGGGGTGGTTTATTGTGAAGAACTTGCCTTCAGGCTAAAATCAGGCAATGATAACCTTTAACCCTGTGACAGCCCTATACCACTATCTATGCCCTGTGAGTATGATGGGTCTTAGGGCATCTTTCTTGGTTTGCATCGTATCTAGCTTTATAAGCTAACACTAAACTTGGAGAGTATTATTATTATTATTAACATTAGGTCTGCACAAGACCCCCATAGCCCTTCATGTTGATGTAAAACATTCATAAATGTTAGTGACATCCAATAACAACTCACGGGCACTGTTTACTGAAATCTATGAGGCACTGCCTGTAACAAGTTGTTATAAGTTGTTATATGGATGTTATAAGCAGTTACATTAAGCATGTTTATGAAGTATGTTTATGAATGTTCATCCGGTTATGGAGATTTTGTGCAGGCAGGTTGCAGTGATTTATAATAATACTTTTCAAGAAAATTTGAACTGTTTGGGGGATACTGGGAATTTCATTTAAACAACTTAATTACAATGATTTTTAGGCTTTGTTTGGCTGCTTTTGATTGTGTTTTCTTTTACGAGGATGTGTGACTTCTTTGATCTTGATGCTAACTGTAATGCTTCAATGTGATAATGTTGGTTGTTTAAATTTCAGTATGCCTTATGTATTTTGTCATAACTCATAAATTTATGGATATGTTTAAGAGAGGGTGGTATTGGTTTTGAATTGTTTATTATCAGAATTTCCTGTAGGGATCATAGCTTTACTCTGGCAAAAGAATGAAACACTGTTGAATAAATTCTCCCAAGAAAAAAAAACGAAGGTAGAAATTACCGTAGATGTCAAAGATTCTGAAAACAGACAATTTATGCAATTGTGTGTTTAAAAAATATACATATATGAAATAATAAAGAACACTGAAAAGCAGTGATAATTCAATTCATTAAGCACGACGTGAACAACCTATAAAATTAAAATTCTTTGATGGAATGCACCTCTGTAACCATGAGACATAGCATGGGACAAGCACATTATTTAGCATTGATCCTCTCATAATGCCTTCTCTTTGTACTAAGTTATAACCCTCTTTCCATTTTAGGCGCCCGTAGCTTAGCTGGGGGGCGCCGAGCGTACGGTAGGTCTGGTAGGGCACCATTTTCTTAAAACTTTTTTTTCTGTTGTTACTTATTTGTTTACAGTCACGTTGTCCTTGTCTAGTATTACTATTTAATAGGGATTTGAATACTGTTACATCGCAATATTTTCACAAAAGAACAAAATGGACCAACCATATTGGACTATATATGTAGAGGATGCATGTTTAGGACTGCATTCTTATATACAGTCTTAGAATCAGGAAAATGACTGAATACACAGAACTTTATTTATGAGAAAGGCAATTTACTTTGCCCTGTTGTACTTTCCAGTGAACATGTTTTTTTTAGATTATTAATCTTCTTTGTTATTACTGGCTTGAAACACATCGCATATTGCCAGTAAGGAGAAAAAAAACTGCAGTTTGCTTGGATAGAAAATCAGGTTAAAGGTTGAAAAATAACATTTTTGGACGTACATTCTTTGGATGGGTCACATCAGGTTACTTATAAGCCTTCAGAAAAAATCTCCTTATATGCAGAAAATCTCTGAATGATTATGAACCCAATTTTTCTGAGCATAGAACACTTTATTTGCACAATTTTATTTGAAAAGAGAATACTTATTGCTAAATTCAGAGCAATTAGGCAGTCTTTGTCTTATGTTTTATATATATATTTTTGCTGTTTTGACTATGTACTTCAGAACATTGGATTTAAATTGAAACAATTAATACAAGTGCAGGCTGTCAGCTTTAATTTGAAGATATTTAAAACCATATCAGGTGATCTGTGTGGGAATCAGCCCTTTTCATATATAGTTCCCCCATTTTAGGGGACCAAAAGCAATTGGACAAATTAGCATAATCTTAAATAAAGCCATCATACTTTGTACTTCCTTGCAAATCCTTTGCATTCGATGACTGTCTGAAGTCTGTGACAAATAGACATAACCATTTGCCGGGTGTCTTTCCTGGGGATGTTCTGCCTAGCCTGTAATGCAGCTTTCTTCAGATCCTGTTTGTTTCAGGGGCTACTTGCCTTCAGTTTTGCGTTCAGCAAAAGCTGAATTTGCGTTGAGTTGGATTGAGGTCAGATGATTAACTTGGTCTGCCAAGAACTTTACATTTCATGGCCCTGAAAAACTTTGTTGCTTTAGCAGTATGTTTGGGTTCATTATTCTGCAGCAATTTGAAGCCCGCCCAATGAGTTTTGAGGCATTCTATTTGATCTGAGCAGATGTTTATATACACTTCAGAATTTATCTTGTTGCTGTGGTTGGCTGTCACATCCTCAATAAAGACAAGTGAGCCAGTTCTGGTAGCAGCAATATATGCCCAAACCATAACACTACCTCCACCATATTTCACAGATGAGGGGGAGTGCTTTGGATGATGATAAGTTTTTTCTCCACACTTCCTATTTTCCATTATTTGGTAGAGGTTAATGCTCATCACATCTGTCCTTAAGACTGTTCCAGAACAGGTTTTCAGTTTTTTAATGTACTTTTTAGCAAACTCTTACCTGGATGTTCTGTTCTTGAGGCTTACTAGGGGTATGCATCTTGTAATGAAACCCTCTGAAGTTATGCTGGCATAGTCTCCTCTTTATGATAGCTTTTGGGACATATATTCATACATCCTCAAATGTTTCCTTGATCCGATTAACTGTTAAAAAGGGTTTTGTTTGACAAATGAAAGTATTATTTGGTCATCCACTGCAGTGGTCTTACATGGTCTGCCAGGTTGTGTACTATTGTTGAGCTCACCAGTGCATTCTTGCTTCCTAACAATATATCTGACAGTGGATTTTCACACACCCAATATTTTGGCTATGTCTCAGTATCAGTTTATTCAGATTCTTCAGCCTCATGATGGCCTGCTTTACTGGCATTGACACTTCTTTGGTCCTCGTGTTGCCAAAAAACTGCAACAGGCTCTAGATTCAAATGCTACTACTAGGATCAACTCTAGACCTTTTGTTGGATTTCCTGTGCATGAACTAATGTTGCAACAATGCACAGTTGGTCCAGAAACAGCTGATCAGCCAGTTGTCTAAGTGCTTTTCGCCCCCTGAAAGGGGGAACTCTATGATTTGTCAGTTGTGTTCAGTTGCTTTCTTTGCATTTGATTCTAGTCTTTTGATTGCCTTTGGAGTCTGTTATTGACATTTGTCAACATGAGGATCATAGTTGTACCAATCAAAGTCCAGGAAGCCGTTAAGAGGCTTAGAATTAAGGACAAACTCTCAGAGACATAGACCAAGCCTTAGTATTACCTAAATCAACTGTTTGGAACATCATTTAAGAAGAAAGAACACTGGTGAGCTCAGTAATCACAAAGGGCCTGGTTGGCCAAGGAAAACCACAAAAGTTGATGACTTAAGAATTCCCACAAAAATGAAGAGAAACCCCCAAACACCTGTCCGACAGATGAGACCAAGATTAACTTGTATCAGAGTGATGGGCAGAGCAAAATGTGGAAACAAAAGCACCCTGCCCCTCATATATGAAAAATCATGGCGGTAGTGCTCTGGATTGGGCATGTATGGCTCCCACAGGTACTGGCCCGCTTGCCTTCATTGAGGATGTACCCACTGATAGCAGCAGCAGAATGAATTATGAAGTGTACAGGAGCATCTTAACTGCTAAAGTTGAACCAAATGCTTCCAATCTCGCATCCTGCAGCAAGACTGGCCATGTCATCCTTATCTGAATCCAAATTAAAATGTGTTTCATACGCTGAAGAGAAAACTTAAGGCAACTAGCCCCTGGAACAAACAGGAGCAGCAGTACAGGCCTGGCAGAGCATCACCAGAGAAGATACTCAGCACCTGGTGAGATCTATGGGTCAAGCAGTCATTGCATGCAAAGGATATATGATGAAGTACTAAACATGACTACTTTAATTTAAATAACATTAATATGTCCCAAACATGATGGTGCCCTGAAATGGGGGGCTATGTATAAAAGTCCTATCATTTCAACATGGTGAAACCAAAGTGTATAAAAATACCCTTAAATAAAAGCTGAGACTGTGCACTTTAACGACACATGAAAAGTTTGATTACAAATAAAAAATTGTGGAGTACAGAGCCAAATCAGGAAGAAAATATGTATTTGTCATTATGGAAAATACATTATGGAGCTCACTATATATATATAGCTGTTCATGGAATGCACAGAATTCATTTTTAACTGTTGAAATGAAAGAAAATCATATGTTTCGTTTGTTTATGTTTGTATGTTTTTTCAGTTCCCTATCTTAAAATGGTCCTTTCTGAACTATTATTATTATTATTATTATTATTATTATTATTATTATTATTATTATTATTTATCATATTCTGTTTTGAATCATTCTACTTTTTTTGAAATAGTTGCAACATGATTTCACATTTAATCATTTGAATATAACATTAGTTTAAGTTATTTGCAGAAAAAGCAAAAGGAAAAACAATGGTCAAGATCAAGAAATGAGAGCTTCACCCTTAATATCAATAGCCACAAATGAAATGTGCATGTGTTTGTGCTTGCAGTTCAAAGCAACACTCAAAAGCCAAGATTCATTTGTCTTGCTAAGAGAAAACCAATGTCTTAACATTAAGCCATCATCCATTAGTCAGCAATAATGCATTCATTTGGCTTTTATGAGAAACGAGAAACCAATAAGCACGTATTCACTTTGATTAGAATTCATAGTAATTTCAATTCAACATAAATTTTCTATTTTTAATGTTCTGACATGATCAGTACCTTCCCAACGTTAATCTATCATTGCCTTTGCAAAGCCCTAGCTAACACATTACATTCTCGCAACATCTGCCATTTTGTTGTTACAGTGTTGTCCCATTTCTGAACTGTCACATGAATGTTATGAGCTATGTCATGTGTTAGCTAGGACGTACAGCACATACGTGTGCTGAATACATTTTAAATGTGGACATCCGCTTCTTAGATTATTTCCAGTTTCTTGTTTGACTGATCGCCCCACCAAGCGAACGACTCAAAAAGATTACAGAGAAAACCTAAAATGATTGACACAGTCTGTCATCCTCTTCTATTCCATACGTTTTTCTGGTTAATTTGGATACATTCACTCTGTTGATGTGTGGAATTTCCGCATGTCAAAGGATTGACCACTAATCATTCATGGGGGCATCACCACTGTATGTATATATGTGTGTATGATAAATCGGAAAATGCGTTTTAATCTTTTTTCAAAATGCCAATAGAGGCATGCTGCCAGTGATACCATAGATTCTACAGACCCACCAGATATTCTGCCCCATATTCATAGCATTTAAAGTTCTGTCTCTGTACTGTTGAAACATGCCAAACATGAAGCATCTTATTAATATTCATAAAGGAGCCAGGCCAATGACAATAAGGTGGTGATGGATGTTCTGTTCTTGGGCATACAGTGCTGTGAAAAAGTATTTGCCCCTTCCTGATTTGCTTTATTATTGCATATCTGTCACACATAATGGTTTCAGACCTTTTGACAAAATGTAATATTAGGAAGGGAAACTGAGTATACACAATTTATTTTATGAAAAAAGTCATCAAACACCCATATTGCTCACGTGAAAAAGTAATTACCCGATCAACTCGATCAACTAATTAATTTAATTGATAATTTCATTCAGCTGATTGAACACAGCTTGATTGCAGCCAGCCCTGTTGAATCTAAACCTTACTCATATTGAACCTTACCATCAGAGTGAAGTAGTCACCACAAAGTTTCTAAAAGCACATTATGTCAGGATCAACGGAAATTCCATAAGAGATGAGAAAAATAGTTGATGAAATATATCAGTCTAGAAAGGGTTACAAAGCCGAACCACTGTGAGAGGCATTGTCTCCCAATGGAGAACACATAGAGCGGTGGTGAATCTTCCCAGGAGTGGCCGGCCTGCCAAAATCTCTCCAAGGTAAAATCCAGGAAGTCACAAAAGATTGAAGAAGAACATTCAAAGAACTACAGGCCTCTCTATCCTCAGCTAAGGTCACTGTTCTTGACTCCACCATAAGAAAGAGACTGGGCACATATGGGATTCACAGGACAGCAGCAAGGTGGAAACCACTGCTAACCAAGAGAAACATCAATGCGATGTTGAATGAATATGTCAAAAAGCAGATGAGCCAAAAGTGTAACTTTTTGGACGACGCGGGTCCCATTATGTCTGATGTAAATACAGCTTTTTACAGTAAGAACATCATATTATAGTCAAACGTGGTTGTAGTCTGATGGTGTGGGGATGTTTGCTACCTCGGGACATGGACAACTTGCCGTTATTGAAGAACCATGAATTCTGCTCTGTACCAGAAAATTCTTAAGGGGAATGCCTGGTCATCTGTCCGTGAGTTGAAGCTGAAGCATATTTGGGTTGTGCAGCAAGACAATGATCGAAGATACAACAACAAGTCCACATATGAATGAAAAATGAAAAGATTTGGAATGGCCAAGTCCTGACTGGAACCGAATAGAGATGCTGTGGCAGGACCTGAAACGAGCAGTTCATGCTCAAAAACCTACCAATTTGTCTGAATTAAAGAAGTTACTTCTGCAAAGACGAGTGGGCGAAAATTCCTCCAAAGGAATGTGAAAGGAAAATGATAGAAAACGTCCGGTTGCTGTTATTAACCAGTTATTAAGTTTAGTGGGGCAATTACTTTTTCACATCGGTGATGTATGTTTTTTCCATAATTTTTTTCATTAAATAAATTAATGTTTTGTGTTTACTTTGGTTCCCTTTATCTAATATAAAATTTTGTCTAAAGATCTGAAACCATTCAGTGCGACAAATATGCAAGGGGGCAAATACTTTATAATGGCATCTTTTCATGAATATTAATGAACTACAATGTGGCACTGAACTCTCAGAGCTGAAATCTTGGAATGCTGGAGCTCTCCAGCTGGTTTGCCAGTAGAATCTGTGGTAGCATGCTCCGTGTTGGACTTGAAAGAAGAATGACCTGCTTGTTGATAGAGAGGGATGGCCTCTTCAGAGTCCGCAAAAACCCAGTGGACTGGAGAAGTCCGAGGGGGTGTGCTCTGTGACTTAATCCATTACCTCACTTGCACATTGCATTATATCACCTCATAATACACCCATCATCACTGTCTGGAATCCCTTTGTCCTCATCTGCGAAAAATCTGTTCACCAAGAGTATCAACTGGGGACACTTCAAAGGCATTTGAGTTGTATTTTAAACTTTATAAAGCACCGGTGCCTTCCATTGCTCATAGAATCCATACTGTACGTACCTACATAACATGGGACCTAAAGTAAGTATGTTTCAACGCTGGGTTTTAATGTGGATGTCTTTGATTGGTGCCGCTCTTATTTCTGTTTGCTCTAAACAGCTGAGCTCGCTGTTCTTCCCTCAGAGATGTATTCTGTTGTTCTGTCCCTGTCTTCAAGCCTCCACCCTTGTCTATATGACCGGGCCCCTCTCAGACAACACATCTTTAACCCTCTGATCCTTCTCTTGTCACATGTGTCCTGCAGAGTGATTTGTCTTGTCAGTGCTCCACTATCTTTGGTGTGTCACGATGAATTACTGGTGTGTGAACGTGAAATGCAAAAGGCATCGCAGGCGCAACGAAGCAGGGTGGCATTAGCAAGGAAATGTGAAGGCCCGGTTCCGCGATGTAATTTTGAAATAAATAATTAACTTGCTGTCGAATTGCCGTGCTACTGTAAATGTCAAGATAAATTTAGTTTGTTATATGTAATACATGTGACCTTGCCACTTGTAAATGTGGAGTGTACAAATTAGCCCAGTTTGTGTGAGAACTTTGGGAGAGTTTAAGTTGTTACTGCTGCCCTGCTTCTTGCAATAACCGAGACTCCTGGCTTTGGGTCTCATCCCAAGTAGTCTACGCAGTCACTAAATTCGCTGACTGACTCATGTTTTAAGTGCTTAGTGAAGTCTGAAACAGTGTCATCTGTCAAAGGCTTCGGGCTGTATTCTGGGCAGTCAGGTGTTACCATGTGTTACGATAAGCTGTTTATGTTCACAGCATTGGCAGCACCTTATGATTCAAGTGTTTGCCTTGGTATCTTAAGGCTGTGGGTTCATCCTCATGTTGCTGTGTCATTCCTGAGGTGGTGGCCCTGTCATCTGGGCTTGGACACAGAAAGCATGTGACACTGTTCCCAGAATGCATTGTGTCAGTCAGACAACAGAACACCGCCTGACAGTTTTGTGCACTAAATGATTATTACGCTGTCTCATTACTTGCGAATGTATTCCAGTGTGACAAAAACAGTTAGGTCCTAAATTTATGCGGAAGAATTTGCATTTTCAGGGGATAGAGACACCAATTCCATGTTTGTGTATGTGTGTGTGTGAGAGAGAGAGAGAGAGAGAGAGAGAGAGAGAATCAAAGTGATTGTGTTTGAATGTTAGCATGTATGTATGCCTGTATATGGTGTGTTCATAGTTAACGCAGTACTAACCAATTTTGTTCATATCCTTATCCACCCCACCATCTCTGCTGACTGACAGGTACTAATAGCTGTTTATCATGTCATTTCTCCTTTCACTGCCCAAAACAATGGGCTGTCAGGGCTTTTTTCAACCATTCTGAATATATTAGTGCAATTAGTTGCTCAGCTGAAAATATGATTTTCAGAATTTAGCAAAGTCTAAATGCATATAGGTCTATATTTATTTATTTATTTATTTTTAAATGCACCCAATACAAAAAATCTAATGTCTTAATCTGCTCAGAAAGTAGTAAAACCAAGCAAAAAGAGAGGGAATCTACTTTTTTTATGGACCAAACAGTGTCATTGATTTTAGAATCTATTGAACACATTACAATGAATGCATATTCACCAAAAAATAGCACACTCTTTTTCACTTAGTATCATACACAGAAATCCCTTTTGAATACCAGTGCTTTTGTCTGTGCAGTTTTACAGATGAGAAAGGATTATCTGTTTAAAACAGAGGGAATTTAGAGTAGTGGTCTGTCATTTGTCTCATTTGTATGCCCGCTATCAGGATAAACTTTTGATCATGAATGCCAAAATGCTTGAAGGATTATGATATGACAACAGAAAAGTGTGCATGTCATAGGATACACCAGGAGATCGTATCACATTTTCTCCATTTGCTTTTGTCAAAATTAATGACTTTTACTACTTTGTGGAATTAGTCTTTTTGATGCAGATGACACATTTCTAATTGTAAACAGTGTAAAAATTATTCTTGATTGCAGCAAGGGACTGTCCTAACTTTCAAGCTGAAAGCACAAAATTTTGGAATGAAGTCAGAATATATTAAATTGTGCTAGAGAGCTGATGAACCGTCAGGGCTATATGTCATGATTACTATGCTTTACTGATAGAATTTGAATAACAAAATGCAATGCCATTGACATTAACAATGTGCCTTTGTGCAAAACGACTAATAAGCATATTTTTTCCACTTTAGTCATTCAGTGTTTCACTGCCAAAAACAAAAGAACATATTCATGCTATTCTATTGATGGACTCAAAAACAACCTTTTACAGTATGAAGGTGTCTGCTGTTTTTGGCATACATATTGGCATTGTATCTCTGAACAATGTGATGTGTTCTCCTGGTGTACCCCATAATTATGCATTATGGATCTGCGTGAACATTGCACATGCATGCTATCAATAATTTGTTTACCATTTCAGCCCTAACTAAGTCTTTATAATCTATTAACATTCTGCATAATGATGAAGACCCTGGTAATGCGAAATACCATTTAAATGGTATAATACAAAATTAACTGTGAGGTTAACTATTTAACTATTACTGAGCTTGGCATCTCTGTGAAGACATTTTGATACAGCTTTTCCTTTGCTCTAAAGCAAAGCTTCGTTGATCACAATCTCTTCGCCATTCATGAAAGTTGAGAGTACACTTACTGTGCACATATTCCAGTGTCCTCAGTTCCCCCCTTCACTTGGGAAGGCACTGCAGAATTTTGCTGTCAACGGCACTGAATCCATCATACATGCATCGCTGGCCAATCGTCCAGGACGTCACGGTTCGAGCGGCTGCCGTAGTCCTTCTCCCTGACACAGAAAAGCCGCCCCTGCTTGGAGGTGCCATTCAAAGTCCGAACAGGCTCGCCGCAGTCACCGCCCCCGCGGCGCGGTTAATGGAGCCGAGCCGTCACTCAGAACCGTTGCCATGGTGACGCCGTGACTTCTGAAGCGTTTGACGTGAAGGCAAAAGTCAGGGTTCATATGAACAAACAGGGCCAGGCTGGAATGCCAGTTAAAAATATCTCTGCATAAACCAGAGAAATAAAGAATTAAGACATGACGGCCCTGGAGAAGTGTCTCATCTTAAAATAATCACACACAGTCAGAATCTCAATTTCTAATCCAATCTACTTATTATGAGAGAGAAAAAAAATCACGATACTTAAATTTTTCCTCTGAAACAACTAAACCTGTTTTAGAGGTAAGACTGCAACAACCAAAATGGTAAATGGACTGCGTTTATATAGCGCTTTTATCCAAAGAGCTTTACAATTGATGCCTCTCATTCGCCAGAGCAGTTAGGGGTTAGGTGTCTTGCTCAAGGACACTTCAACACGCCCAGGCCGGGGTTTTGAACCGGCAACCCTCCGACTGCCAGACAATCGCTCTTACCTCCTGAGCCTTATTGCCCCATTCAAAACATATCAGAGGACTGGTATTTGCATATCCTTAGCGATATACAATAAAGCGAACCTAAAAGATAACATTGCATTGCCTGTGGAAATTGCAGTGCGGTTTTTGCATTATATTAAAATCAGAATGACTTTAGTTTGACGTACATTTTTTTTTATAAGGTGGAATGACACTTCCAATCAGAATCTTTCTCAATCAGATGAAAACACAATAAATTCTACGTTAACATTGTAGTATGTAGGCTCTGCCAGTGCTTTACAGTGGTGGGGTCAGTAGACTGGGGAATGGATGAATGGATTAATCATCACCCCATTGCTTAACAGTTAGTGAACACAAGAAATGTTTTAATGGGTAAACCTCACCCTTAAACATTTTTCAAATAGTCATGCACTTACTTGAATTATAAAAGTAATAATTCATCCATAAATAAATCTATAATCTATAAATGCATCTGTGCCATGCGTTATTTTATCCTTATGCTTACCTCAAATTGATTTATTTTTAAATTCCTTAATCCTTGCATTCTTTACTTTGTTAGATATGTATGACATATTTTCATCCTGCACATTGATTTGCTCGACCATCCATACATTTTTTTTATGGCTGGATGCCTGTTGTGTGTCTGTTTGCTTGCAGTGTCAACGATTAGGACATGGAATGTGTCATAACTGTGGCCCCAGCTGGAACGGGATTACTTGCTATGTACATGATGATCGCTCGTATCGGCTCTGTTTGTTTTTGCAAGGGAGAAAAATGACGTGGGGGTACTGGTGTCTGTTTAAGTTGCACTGGCTTGCTTTTCCTGCTGTGCATCCTGTCATGTTCTGACTGTCAGATCACACGCAGTACCACTTCAAACCATTTTCTTGTTTTCTTTAACGACTCTGTGATGGTGTTGCAACGTGATACAAATGTTACGGACCAGACATGCAGAAGAGACTTCTGACTGCTGAAAATCACAGCAGAAGAAAGCAGAGAACTCGTGGTATTCTGTGTGTGTCGCTTTGTCTGTTGGCTGTTTGCGGGGTAAAAAAAAAAAAAAAAAAAACGTCTTGGCAAATTGGAGACAAAAAAAATATGTGTCACTTTGAAGCTATTTGCATTTTTTTGTTGCTGGAGCGATCCAGTTTAGTCTGAATTTTTGGGAGAGATGCTGGCGGGCTGGAGACTTGCGTCAGAGGCCTGCTTGTGCTAACGAATGTCGCCCACTCTTTTCAGGAATCCAGTTTCGCCTTCCCACTTCCTGCAGCATAGACCGGACACAGCAGCAGCCTCCAGGTACACGTGTTGTCTGTCTCCTCATCTGAAACACAAAAGACAGGCAGTGGGCACGGAGTGTACAGTGGTTGGTAATTGTCTGGCTGTTTTTTATTTATTTAAAAAAAACCCTCACCCCCCTGCAGAAAAAGCACAACCGAACCCAAGACTGGCGTCGTAGAATGTCACACCTGACACACCCAAACTGAACCGCTTGTACAGAACCACAAAGTAACCCGAAACTGCTTCCATTCTAAAGTTGCAATTAAGATTCAAACATGATAATGCAGTGCGGAAGCCAGTTCACTACAATGCCAACATATTCCATAACACAGAGTACATTTTTATGTAATGACGAGTAGAAAAATGCTTCTCATTAGATATTTAAATATTTGACATTTATTTATTACTTAAAAATATATAAGCCTGTAAGGTTTGCCATGCCTGCACACAGGAAAATTTATATGAAATATTAAAAATATTTCAATTGTATTTAAGCATATACATTGGTTACAAAGTAAATAAATAAAATACTCATTTATAATAAATCTGCAGCTATGTAATGAGTTTCAAAATAAAGGTTGTCCATCGGATATCCATCCATTCCTCCATGTTCTAAACCATTCATTCCTGGTCAGGGTCACGGGGGTTGCTGGAGCCTATCCCAGCATGCAGTGGGTGAAAGGCAGAAATATACCGTGGATGGGCCAATCCTTCACAGGGCATTCACTCACATATTCTTACCTATGAAAGATTTAGAGTCTACAGTTACCTACTTCATGTCTGTAGACTGTGGGAGGAAAAAGGCGTACCAGGTAGAATCTCATACAGACATGGGGAGAACATATAACCTCCACACAGAAAGGCCCTCGGTTGGGATTTGAACTCGGTACTTTCTTGCTGCGAGGCAACAGTTCCATTCACTATTCTATTCCCGTCCATCAGATAATTTCACACTTAAATGGGCAAAACCAATAGGTGACAGTGTCCCAGTCAATATTATTGATGAGAAAGTAGCCTACCACTCAACCAATATAACCAAATCTAAGTTCTCAAATGCTATCCAGACATCTGAACCGGGTGCCTGGAGTCTGCATTCAGCCATTCTGACTGCAACAGCTATACAAGAAGTGCACTCCTCTGCCATTGAGACTGTGCAGCTCAGCTAGACCGTAGAGTACACTTTGTCTCTTCTTGCACTTTGGCGGATGACTGGCATCGCTGGCATAGGGAAATGCAGAATTTCACCATATAAAAGCTGTGCTGTCACCCCAGCCTTAGATTGTAGACTGATTCCATTTTTAACCAGCTGGCATGGTAGCTTGAGTAAAAGCACATTAACCTAAAATGGCAGTGACCCCATACCACTCAGAACACCATATTCTTTCCTTTCCAGACAGAGGCAGGTTTGAGTGGCAGTTGGCAGCTTTCCTCTTGCGCTCATGTAACGCGGCCAAATGCAGGCTCTTTAGAACGAGCGATATCTAAAATTGTGATCGGAGTGAGCCCTGCATAAGGGGTACCATGAATTATCATTTGAAAAAGGAATGATAGTTACATTACCTTACATTACTGGGATTTGGCAGACACTGTTATCCAGAGCGACTTTCCACAAGAAGACAAACGCATACATCGGAGTTAAGAGCAATAGTAACCCTAGAGGTGGGAAGTAAACACTCAGAAGCCGCTAATGTGAAATCCTAGGATCGGCTGTAAACTCGTTAAGCCTGTTAGGGAAAATACATGGGGATTACACATTAACACACAATAAGTTAGCAAAATAAGATTACGATGCAAAAATATCTACCAAAATTCAACCATGAATGGTTTACTGTGAAATTCCACTTTAGCGTGTTTTCATAGACACTTGCAAATTAAAATATACAGTTAAATGGTGCTAGGTCAAGGTCCAATCCTATCTGAAAATGCCTGATGTGGGTGCAAGTTTTTGTTTTAGCCCACCACTAAAACATCTGATTCAACTCATCAAGGTCTTGATTGAATACCGTGATTAAGTAAAGCTAAGGTTGACCAAAACCTATGCATTTGCAATGATACATCTTTGGGCTTACTGACAGCTATGGCACTACCTCGAAGCAGTATCAACAACAACTCTGCATGAGCCCATTTCCGTAGAACAATTGGCCCATTTTACCTGATCACGGTGGGGTTTTCTTGGAGGGGGACATCTGACACTATAACTCTAGGACTTAATTTATTTTATATTACATGCTTTCAATACAAAATTATAGAGGAGACTTGAAATGCCACCTTGGGTTTTCCTTTTGCAGAAAAGTTGCTGCTCTTGATTAAAATGAGCCCTCAGCCAGCTGTCTATATGTCGTGAGGGTTACTGCACCTTCACCACCAGTCATCGTTTACCTGAGGTGGCCCCAGATCAGTTGCATATTCGGCTCTGGCAGTAACATGAAGAGCTGCCCCCTCATGTCTTCATCTCACGTCCTTGGCCATTTGGACATATAGTCGGGCTCAAAGTAGTAGCCTTCGATATCTGATTCCAGGAAAATCTCTTACAAGGTCATACAGTGAATCATCTGCAAAATTCACTACGCTAGTTAGCTTGAAAGTGAATGAATTTTACAGTTGGAACAGCAGCTACCCTGCCTCAGACAACACCCCCTACGTATGGTATGGGATGTTGGGGAAAGGTATCTCCAAATTCAAATTAGCCGCTCATTGTAGTTTCAAAATGAACAAATTCACTCCTGCCACTACTGTTATTTCCGGTGCAGACATTGCTTTGGCTGGCCACTAAGAGAGACTTGCAGTAATCAGTCGCACCTGGATCTGTCAAATGAGGTTAATGTTGTTTTGCTGTGGAATGTTCCTTTAATGAAAAGAAAAACATTGTGGAAGTTGTGCAATATGTGCGTAGCTGTTTTGACAGTGTTCTAGACGATTTGCCAAAAAGTAGTCCAATTTAGCTGACTTCACCCAATCTCTCCTTTTCCCCATTGATTCTTCTCATATTAAATGCATTGTTATCCCCCCTCCCCACAAGAGGATATAGAACTACACCTTGGAATGAAATCCCTTTCATTTACATGAACTCTTATGGGAGAAAATTCCCCTCTATACTTCATTTTATACAACATCTTTACGTTACTTACGTTTGGAATGTAACTATAGTGAGGAGACCCTGTACAGCACAACCACCAATAAGAGAAGAGTAGTTACTAACTAAACTAAAGCTAGTTGTTAAAATGTAGTTAACTAGTCCTATATTGAAGCTACTTCATGAAAAAAACATGATGGGGTCACCTTGCTACTGTTTTTATGCTCTCAATAACTTAAAAATTCATCCAAAAGTTCACAGTTCATTTAGCTACATGTTTTTTCAAGTTGAATTTAGGGGAGAAATGTTCAAGATGAATTCTAATGAATTTGTGTTGTTCAGTTTTAATGAAGATTAACCTAATTTTATCTTACCAGACACATTTCTGACACTTGTTCATTCATGATTTTTTGAATATAATGCCACATAAATCATAAATTAACCGGCTAAAACCTAAAACAGTCCATTCCTTTGCCTTAATTGCCCTGAGAGTCACACTCTCCGAAAGACACATTTTACAAATGACTCATTTATAAAAATGCTAACAAAAATGCTTTTCATTGGGCCTAGTAAGTAACTTAGCAGCCAATTAACTTCATCGTCTGGATCCAAGAACGATTAGTGGTAGGCCTACTACTATGGTACTGCAGACTCCGACTCCTCATCCATGACGTCATTTCGTTGAAGGACTGTTCTCTTCTGCTGTGCTGAGGGAAGAGAATCTGGGCAGAGAGCGTTCCCTGCACGCATTGATTTTACCGGACCTCGCCAGAGAGCGCAGACAATGTTCCACTTGCAAACCCGAGACGCTTGTGCGGACCTACCGTATCTATGCCTATGCCTGTACATACAGTTAAGCTAGTAGCTCCTTTACATGTAGATCTGCTACTCCCCAACACTGGTAACTGGTAATACATGCCAGACAACAAATTAACAACAAATTAAGCTTCAAAGTGGTAATAATATATTTCATATAATGTATAATATATGCTAATGTATATAGGTTAAGATGAGGCTAAACACCCCCTTAGGTTAATAGGCCCCCTGAGTGTTATCATTTTCCAGTATTGTAAATAGTCATGCTTTTTTGTACCAGAAAAAAAACTAATTTTCTTTTGGAGGCCTTTCGCAATGTCCTACCCCACAAATTTCCTCCTCACCCATCCTCCACTCGTCCGTGATTAATCAGAATGCTATTTTTTGTGACCCGACCCGTGCATAAACCGTGGGGTTCGCTGATATTCAGTCAGCCTGCGTAGCTATCAGCAAGGTATCTTCCACAACGACGTCACCTTGTGGTTGATCAGGCTTCTCCGGTTCATGAATACATGACCTCACCATATAAATATTACCGGCACGGCTTTCCACCATGATAATTAGCCAAATCAGCTGCAGAGAAGTACAGTGTGCAACCTAGCAACCACAGCCATGTGTGTTTGCTTATGCGTGACATATTTATCTCATTTGCATATCAATGGAACGCCCACACCGTCGTGTAAACCAGGCTCGGATCAATGACAGAACTGTCAAAAATGTAGGAGTTTTCAAGGTTGGTCGATTAATTCATGAATTATTATTATTTTTTGCTTATGTTAACTGTATCATGTAGTTGACAGAACGCACACCTGTAGTATAACATGAGAACTATAGGATTTAAGATCAGGTTTCCTTTAGCTGTGATTAGTTGTTTCATTAGTACTCTGCTAGCCACACAGGCCTCTTTCAGAACAGATTGGGCACTCCCGAGCTAGGTGATTGGGATGTGGATAAATGTCCAGAAGTGAAACCTGACCTGTGGCCACACTTGTACCCTTGAGCAGGGTACTTAACATGAATTGCTTTGGTTAAATATGCAGTAAATGGATCATTTGTCAGATGTAAGTGATGTTAGTTTTCCAGGGTGACGATGTCTCCTAAGAAAATCAATACTAGTAAATAAATGGGAATTTGACCATGACCTCAAGGAAAAGTGGTTCATCGGACACGCAAGCGTGCATCGAGTAAATCTTCCATATATGTTAAGGCTGTACACATTAAGTCGTATTTTCCTCAACCGAGAGTTTTGTAAAGGGCGTACGTCACGTGAATGTAAATATAGTGGCTTGCCTCTGTAGTAGTCAGTTTTTCCATGTGAAAACGTTGTTGGTTCAGCAGGTCATTAGAGTTGTCATGTACACATAACACTTGCTCGCCTCGACCATGTTGCCTGATTTTATTTATTTATTTTATTCAAAGAATAGTCTTATGAAATGGTGATACAGTTTTTTTTAAGGGCAAGTTGGCTTGTAAATAATATTGCAATTAACATATCTTTATTGACATCTGTGCTGCCTCTGAATCAGGGTGAGCTATTCTTAACAAAACGCTATCGGGGGGCCAGTTAATGTCTATTGTCTAAAATCTTATTTACATAGTCTGCAATTCCTCAATTACCCTCATCTCATTTAAGTTTAGCACAAAGAAAGATACGCTAGCAACCTGAGCCTTTGTTCTAGCCATGCAGATAACTGAATTTTCTCCAGTGAAGTATGAGTAAAAGGAAACCCAGTATGCTTCTGTGGTGTATAACTTTGTGGTCTCTGAAGTGGTAAATGCGTAGTAAGCAGGTGTGACTGATGCCACAGAAAGTCTTCAGCTCTGTAATACTCAAGAGTAGCTTAGCCTCATTCAGACGTGCTGCCACTGTTTTGCCCAGCTGTAATACATGGTAATGAAGCTAAACAGTGGAAATTGACGCCTTGAAATCAATTTCCAATTTCTGTCAAGCCACTATTTCTTTAAAATAAATGAAATAAATGAAAATAACTCTCAATGCTAATTCACAAAGAATTGGCTTTCTCCACTTCATGCCTGGAATTAAAATTCACACGACTCTCTTGGAAATCAATACATGGGAAAATAAATCTGGGTATTCATTGTTTTGGCTGTGGTGGACATGTCTCTCAGTCTTTCACTCTGCAGTGAAAGCATTTTATGTCTAGAGGGCAAGAAGACCATAAGTCACAGCTTTTGAGAAAATAAACTCCCCAATTCTTGTTCTCTATCAAAGCACAAAAATGACTCGGGAATAATAAGAGTAAGTATATGACTGAAAGCAAAGAACAAAAATATTAATGTTATGAGTATTATGATCAAACACAAGAGCATATTCAAAGGTTTTCACCTCAGTTTTCTTTCTGATATGTCAATGTTCAGTGTTCAATATGTTTTTGACAGCCAGAGGTCTAGAGATTCAAAAAAGCAGATGTTTGACCAACTCAAAAATAACTTCTTTTTCCCCCCCTGAGAGAACCAGTGTAACATAAAAAATCGTATTTATTGAAAGATCATTTAAATGTATTTCCTTGTAATTATAATTTGGAATTATATATTTTTTCATATTTTATAGATTCTTTTAATAATGAGGATTGAAGAAAAATGACCAACTGAGGTCTCAAAAAGTGAGTAGTTATAGGTGATCAGTTCATCAGAAATGTAGAAAACATAATGAAAACAAGGAAGCAATTGTAAGAACTGTCTTTAATCGTTAGTAGTTTTATAATCTTATTATTTTCAATAAAGACTACAGCTACTAATAACTTTTCATGTTGCAGATATAATACTGGCACCAGCTATGGAAACACAGCATTTATAAACAAAGTTCAATGATTAATGCATAAGTTTGCAACAATTTCTCTTTTTGCATTAAAAATGCAACATGTGATAAGTGTAATTTAATATAATATAAAACTGAAATTGACATATTTTTTCTTGATTTTTTTCTACTATTTTACATTTATGCTGAAGTGCACATTCTCAGCTTTTATTAAAGGGTATTTTACCATGTAGATTTACATCACTTTTTACACATAGGCAAAAGTTTTGTTAAGTACCTAAAAGTACTTAAAAGTGCCTGCAGAGTTCTGGACAAAGGTCTTGTGGACAGATGGGACCAAAATTGACATAGCAGTGTGATGGCAAGAGCAAAGTGTGGAGGCCAAAAGGAACTGCCTAAGATCGAAAGCATCACCCCTCATCTGGGAAACATGGTGGGGGTGTTATGGTTTTGGCATGGATCACTTGTCTTCATTGATGATATAACTGCTGACAGCAGCAGCAGAATGAATTTGCAAGTGTACAGAAGCGTCTTATCTGCTCAAGTTCAAGAAAATGCCTCCAACTCATTGGACAGTGCTTCAAGCCCACAGCAAGAAAATGATCCCCAACATACTGCTTAAAAGTAAAAAATACGTTTTTCTAAGCCAAAAACTGGAAAATCCTTGACTAGCCAAGTCATTCACCCATTTTAAATCCAAATGAACATGTGTTTCATATGCGAAATAGAAAACTTAAGGCAACTAGTCCTCGAAACAGACAGACAGAAGATGGCTGTAGCACAGACCTGGCAGAGCATCACCAGAGAAGATACTCAGCACCTGGTGATGTCAATGAGTCACAGACTTCAAACAGTCATTGTGTGCAAAGGACACAAGTACTAAACATGACTACTTTCATTTACATAGCATTAATATGTCTTTCTATGAGAATTTTTGCACACCTTTTTGGCTGTATGGTGTCCCCCATCTGTGGGTTGAAATTACTCTTGCGGTTTCAAACCTGGACAGTGTCAGAACCAGTTTAGCCCTCAGCCAGTTGATGCTTGTGGCTCTGGTGAAGAGTGGATAGAAAGACAAAAAGGAGTGAATGAACATATGACTGTAAAAAAAAGAATGAATAAGAACTGCATCTGTCCCTGGCCTGTCTTTGTGGTCAGTTCTAAATTTACCACAGTGCTGAGTCATGGAGTTGAGTTTGAGTCTCTCTCTCTCTCTCCACTGACTCATTCCCTTCTTTCTAAAAATAGTTACAGGAAAATTTTGTGCAGCAAGTGTCTTATCACCATTTCAGTTTTCTCAAATCCAGTGTATTACCATGTTCTATCTATCCATCCATCCATCCTTTACCAATACCTGCTTATTCCTGGCCAGGGTCACGGGGTGCACTGGTGCTCATCCTAGCATGCATTAGACAAGAGGCAGGAACACACCCTGGACAGGCCGGCAATCAATTGCAGGGCACACACACCATTCACTCACCATTCACTCACTCACTCATACCGTATTACCATGTTGTATTACCTTCCGGGGTAATTATAGGAATGAACATCACAGAAATAACATGAAAATCCATGTAGAATGCATGCTAGCAGTAAAATATAGGTGTATTTGTGCAAGCCTTTGGGAAAATGTGTACTTCAGGCATAGCTTGTTAAATATAAGCATGTATGCACAAATATACATATGTACAGTGCATGTGCATTGGACAGAACAGACATTCCTTCAGTCTGGTATAAACTGGCTGATTACTAGATGTATACTAGATCACATGTATGGTCACTGCTTTTTAGCAAAACCAAGGATTATCTTGTGTTTGATATCATAATAATGTGCAAATTAAGTAAAAACTAAAGTAGGGTTTGTAAAAATGTAAATTTTACTGTATTTATAACATTATAGTCAATTGAAAACAATTTGCCAACTACAAAAAGTTTCAAGAAGTAAGCCTTTTGTAAGGGTACAGCTTAAAAGCCTCTTAAATCTTTTGGTACTGCTCTCTAAAAGGTGCATGTACACCAGACACAGAATTGAATTACATTACATTACAGGCATTTAGCAGACGCTCTTATCCAGAGCGACTTACACAACTTTTTTTACATAGCATTTTACATTGTATCCATTTATACAGCTGGATATATACTGAAGCAATGCAGGTTAAGTACCTTGCTCAAGGGTACAACGGTAGTGTCCTTACCCGGGAATCGAACCTGCGACCTTTCGGTTACAAGCACAGTTCCTTACCCACTGTGCCACACTCCGTCTCCATAATGGCACATATATTCCCCAGACTGCTTAGCTAGCTGAGTGTTGATGTGACTAGGATATTCAATGTAAAACAAGTGTTCTTAGTCATACGTTTCAGCTTCTGCAATCACAAGCTGATATAATGTAGTATCAAAAGTAACCAGCACATGAATTTAGAATGGTGATCTGTCCGTTTGACTTGTTGACCTCTAATTCACCATTTGGCCTGTTTTGGTCCTCTAGGAAACTTTAAAGGGCTAGGCCAGCAAGCATGGTATGAGGCACAATGAACTGGGGGGTAGTCATCTACGTCTGGCGTTCTACAGTACATTTCATCCCTGGCTTTTAGGAATATTCTGCTGTCTGTTGTGTTTTTTTTTAACTTTGTTCTAGGCGCATTGTTAGGATTATCTTGGGAGGGACAAGCTGTGATTTTGACTTCTTCTTCTTCTTCTTCTTCTTTCAATTCTTTTGTGACTGTAACGTGTCTATGTCTGTAGCATTAAATAACTTTTTTCAACGCACAATTTTCGGCCAATCAGAATTGAGTATTCCCCCCGAGTATTCCCCGTACCTCTACGAACCACTCACACCATTGCCCATCGTTCGCCGTTCGCCATCTCTTCAGACTGTATCCAGACTAACTATCACTGCTTTGCAGGGCACTCCCAATCTAAGATTGATTTTATCACTTATCACTTGAATCCTTCTAATTTTCTAATTTGTTCCTGTAGCACTTCATGTTGCACTTGTATCTCCATCCAGCACTTATTATCGTGATGTTGCAGCTCATCGTCATGCTTCCTAGTTTGACTTGCCATAACTTTCTGACCTTGGGCTATGCTTACTGTGTGAAGTGGACTTAATGTGTTCATGGCTATGGATAACTGTTACATAATGAGTATTGTACCTTATCGGACCTGTGTATTGTAGTTGTTCCAGTGACCTTCGGTATGCACTTATTGTACGTTTGACACGACATGATGTGTGGTTGTGTGGTGGAATATTTATTGTTGACTGTATTGCCTTCGCTATGCACTTGTTGTACGTCGCTTTGGATAAAAACGTCTGCCAAAAAAATGTAATGTAATGCATTAATCCAGACCATGATATAAACGTGATATATCCGGTAAGGCTCAGACCAAACCTAGACACGACATGGATGTGCGGTTGTGTGGTGGAATATTTATTGTTGACTGTATTGCCTTAGTGTGCCTTTTTCATTTTCTTGGCTTGTATAAATAACAACCATTTTATCACTGGAAAAAGTTCTAAATATATTTCTATCACTTGTTGTCCAACAAAATATTACATCTGTCATGCTACCCCTAAATTTCACCTTGCCATCCCATGTATATTTTTCCAGAATGGCCACTGCCTCAAGGTTAATGTACAAGTCTGACAGTAGTGGATCTCCCCTGTGTCCTCCCTGTTAATTGGTCATCTCTTTTCCCCTTGGCCTGTTCACAGCTGTGACATACACGCCTAGTTACAAGAAGACTCCTCCCCCCGTCCCGCCCCGCACCGCCTCCAAGCCCCTCATATCGGTGACGGCCCAGAGCAGCACAGAGTCCACGCAGGACGCCTACCACGACGGGCGCCACCCGCGGGGCGGCCTCCTGTGGGCGCAGGACGGGCTTGGCCGGACCCTCTACAACTCCACCGACAGCCTGGACAGCGCGCAGGCGGCCACCATCGCCATGGAGGCGGCGGCGGGCCGGCGGCTCACCTCCACCGGCAGCCACACCTCGGTGCAGACGTGCGACAAGGCGGTGCTGGTGTCCAAGGCCGAGGAGTACCTGAAGACCCCGCGCTCCTCCATCGGGATTCAGGTAAACCCGCCCCCGCCCCCGCCCCCGCCCCCCTCACCGGCCCCTTCCGCCGGCTCCAAAAATAGCTGCCCATGAGTCACCCCCGCCGTGCTGACTCCGGCCGGCCCGGCGCACGCACCGCCCGTTGATTAGGATTCACTTCACGGCGCCCTGCCCGAGCTGAAAGGGCCTCTCTGCCCGGCGCAATAAGGATGAATGATGGCATCGCACGCCAGCCTTCTGCTGTCAGGCAATGTCAGAGACGCTGCTTAGCATGATACACAGCACCAGCACCAGCACCAGCACGGCACTCTCCGCACACAGCACTCTGTATATATGTAACTGTATATACTTAAATTCAAAAGAATTGGGACAGTGACACAAACAAATGGGGGGGGGCTATGTACAAAGCTGAGCGTGAAAAGGGCTGTAATTCCTGCAAGGAGTACCCTGCATGGATGTAAATAACCTCACTGGTACACTGAATTTTAACCTCATTATCATTGCTTTATTTCAAATCTAGTGTGCTGGAGGACAAAAAAAAATGTGTCATTGTGCCAGCACTTGTATTTCACTGTATATGTGTGTATATGTGTGTTTGTGTGTGTGAGTGTGTCTTCGTGTGCATCAGCTTTCTTAACCTTCAAAGGATATTTTGGACATTCTGCTAGATTACCATGGTGATTCCCCATCAATCTCCCTGTGGTGAACATGCTGTTGTAGGTTTGGTTAGTGGAAAGGGTCACATCCATCAAGCAGATCGCAGGGATGCAGGTGCCGAATCTTAGGTGTTTTGTGCTGAAGTCGAGGGCACCTGCAGCCGTAATTGCACCGGTGTACACAGAGAGACGACCGTGACGGCCAGCGTTGGTCCACTGCTCTGGCGAATAGCCAGTCAGCGGATGACGAGCAAAGGCTGCTGATTTTCAAAGCGGCTGCAATCTCGAGTGTGAAATACAAAACTTTCTCAGTTTCGGTTTTTTAAACCTACATTGGGAAGCTGTGCACAGTCCTTATCGTCGACATCGCCGTCGTCATTTTATATTTCCTCTTCATCACCGCCGACATGGTCATCTGTCTTCTATTTCTTATTTATCATCATTGTGATCACTTTTTTTACCTCTTTGTCACTTGCAAAACTTCCCCTTATCTTTTTATGTTTTGTCCTTGTCGACATCAAAATGACTCCATTTCATCATCATTATCATCATCATCATCACGTTCATTTTCTTCACCGTCGGCAGCATCAGGTTAAGTAAAGTAGCTCTATAAAGTAGAAGTCTGAAGTGACGACTGCATTCCTGGACTGTGCCCTCTAGAAAGGTACACCAGAACAGCCCAACATGGCCTTTAATGGTGCTCTAGAGTTTCATCATCCTGATTGAACCCACTGGTTTGCTTTTCCAGTCTTTCCAGTTTTTGCAGTAACAAGATCTCCCCCGACGTTTAATGTCGACGTTGACATTAATATATTAAACGCTGATATTAAAGCATGCATCTCTGGCCTTGCATTACATGGCAAATGCTGCGGGAACAAATCTGCATAAATTGATTATATAATGTTGTTGATATAAGTCTTGAAACATTCGACTAGTTCCTGGAAGAGTGTACACTTAATAAATGATTCAGTAATGTATCTAATAATGTAAAATAATATCCATAATATGTCTGGGCACATTCACGTTGGCAGTACCAACTTGGCTATTGGTGAGAGATTCCTCTCGATATTCTGAAATCCATCTTTGAACCAATCCCGTCAGTTGGCGTTCTGTCAGCTCTGAACTAATGAAAATGATTTTTGACCGCTTTCCCGCTCTCCCTTAGCAATCCTCATTTACAAGGGCTGCAGTCTGGCTAGGGACGCTGCTACACGGGGTGTATTTCAGCAGCAAACGCTGTTATTTTGTACCGGTCTTGTCTAGATAAATCAAGCGGCCGTTGTTTCTTTATAATTAAAAGCAAAATCGGTACCGCCTGAGGATGGGTGGGCTCTTGGGAGGCGTGTTTATCAGACTGTGGTGTCGTTTGTGTCGCTCAGGTGGAAACAGCGACTGACTCCGAGCCGGAGAGTAAAGGGCTGAGGGAGTACCACTCCGTGGGGATACAGGTGGAGGACGAGAAGCGGTACGTACGGCACAGTGGCAAGGGGTCACATGGGCACAGGAAATGACATCCCAGATGCACTAGAATGTCTGATCTCTAGTTATTAATGGTATTTAGATTTGATAAGAAGACAAATTAACCTGACATCTGCAAAATAGGATGATAGCTGGAAGAAGCATTGGTAAGCTATCTGAATGGCAATATGTCCTGCAAAATACAAATTAATTGTGAATTTGAAAATATTTAGCTTATGTGTTAACAACCAGCAGAAATTTAGTTTGTTTAAAGTGCATTTTTCCTGTCCCAATGTTGTATATTTTAATTCATGAAAGCACATTTTTTGTTTGTTTTTTCTGTATACGTGTGCCTGCATGTGCTCTTGTGTGCTTATATGTGCACCTGTGTGTGCGTATGTGTGTGCTTATATGCGTACCTGTGTGCTTATGCGTGTGCTCGTGTGTGAGTACATGCGTACCTGTGTGTGTTTATGTATGTGCTCATGTGTGTGTGTATATGCGTACCTGTGTGTGCTTATGCATGTGCTCGTGTGTGAGTACATGCGTACCTGTGTGTGCTTATGCATGTGCTCATGTGTGTGTATGTATATGCGTACCTGTGTGTGCGCACGCGTCTGCGTGCATGTGTACGTGTGCCTGCATGTGCTCATGTGTGTGTGTATATGCATACCTGTGTGTGCTTATGCATGTGCTCATGTGTGTATGTATATGCGTACCTGTGTGTGCTTATGCATGTGCTCATGTGTGTATGTATATGCGTACCTGTGTGTGCTTATGCATGTGCTCATGTGTGTGTGTATATGCGTGTGCTTATGCATGTGCTCGTGTGTGTGTATATGCGTACCTGTGTGTGCTTATGCATGTGCTCGTGTGTGTATGTATATACGTACATGTGTGTGCGCACGCGCCTGCGTGCGTGTGTACGTGCGCACGCGTGTGTGCCAGGCACGGCAGGTTCAAGCGCTCCAACAGCGTGACGACGGCGGTGCAGGCCGACATGGAGCTGGAGGGCTTCCCCACCACGGAGGACAAGGGCCTGCAGTTCGGCGGCTCCTTCCAGCGCCACTCCGAGCCCAGCACGCCCACGCAGTACGGCGCCGTCCGCACCGTCCGCACGCAGGGCCTCTTCAGCTACCGCGAGGACTACCGCGTCTCCAGCGGCCCGCCCAGCCCGCAGCCCGAGCCCTGGCTGGTGGAGCCGTCCCACGAGGCGGCCGAGACCGGCCGCGTCTCCCCCCTCCGCCGCGACGGCAGCTGGTTCATGCAGCTGCTCCACAACGAGACCAAGAGGATGGAGGGCTGGTGCAAGGAGATGGAGAGGGAGGCGGAGGAGCACGACCTGTCGGAGGAGAGTGAGTTCAAAAAAAGATTTTTTAATGTTTTATTTATCGAAGTTTTTCTTTATTTGACATAACACATACACAATCAAACTCAAGAATATAAGACTGAAATCAAAATGGTACAATAAATAATAACTGTACATAATGACAATGATCAATGTAATATAATATCAGTGAGTTTTGCCACTGTGCGTTCACCCTTTGTGGGGGAAGCTACAGCTACAGCACTTAGAGTAATGGTGTCGTTTTCACTTCCTGCCTAATAATGCTTCCTTATAAGTCAGCATATTGGTGGCAATGAAGCACAGTCATACAGTAGGCACAAGTTAATGTCAACAATGGGAAGTAATGTCTGTACCTTTCTGTCGCTCTAAAATGGTAGATTGTCCAAAAAGAAAAGCCGTTCGAACATATATATATGTTCAAAGCATATGTTTGAACCCTGTTCTTTTCCTGGTCAAAGCCTTGTTTATATAGCTTTTTTGTTGCCAATGACCCAGCATAAAGAACGTCCAAACACATTTATGCCACTCATTGTTACTCCATTTATTGCCTAATTGGATGCTTTTGTCATTTTTAATTGAAAATGTAATTATCTCAAGCTGCGCTCATTATGCTGCATTTATGATAATCAGCTTGTTGTCTTGCCTACATGGTTTTCTACAGAGGTTACAGAGTGTGTCCAGTGTGGAACTGGTGCTACGTAGCACAGCGCAGTCATTGTGGTGTGGTGTTTGAGGAGCGCTGATCAGTTGCCGTTTGCAGGAAGCCCTCAGCGGTCATGTGGCTGTCTGTCTCTCAGTCCTAGGGAAAATCCGGAGCGCGGTGGGCAGCGCTCAGCTCCTCATGTCACAGAAATTCCAGCAGTTCTACTGGCTGTGTCAGCAGAACCTGGTAGGTGTCAATCCTGCGTACTTGCGTGTGTGCGTTCGTGTGTGTGCGTGCGCGTGCGTGTGCATGCACGTGTGCGTGCGTGCAAGTATGTGTGTGTGCGTGTGTATATGTGTGTATGTGTGCGTGCGTGCATGCATGCACAGCATGTGCATTTATGTGTGAGTGCCTCTGTATATTTTGTTTATTTGTGTGTGTGTGTGTGTGTGAGTGTGTGTGTAGAATGTACATTTATATGGGTGCGCACCTCTGTGTATTTTGTTTGTGTGTGTATGTGTGTGGATGTATTTGTGTGTGTGTGTGTGTGTGTGGATGTATTTGTGTGTGTCTGTGTCTGTGCGTAGCATGTACATTTATGTGTGTGTGCGCGCCTCTGTATATTTTGTTTGTGTGTGTATGTGTATGGGTGTATGTGCGTGTGTATCTGTGTACATTTGCGTGTGCGTCGCTGTGCAGTAACCTTCACGGAGAATAACGGGAATTAGACGTTGATACAGATCTGCCTCCGCCAGTGAGAGGAACAGTACGGACAGGAGCGTGTCTCTCTGCTGTGACGCAGGCAGAGCCGAGCCTAGAATACAGAGAGCACTGCACAAGCGGCAGCTCCTATTGCTAAACATCTGCCATCAAACACCTCCTGAAAGGAACTTACTGTCAGAAATCGTACGTCCAATCCGATACGTTCTTACTAGTAATATGCGGTAACGTGTTCCTTCCCATTACTATCAACATGGTATTTAATATGGCCACTGTCAGATTAATTAGCGGTAATGCTGATGCAAGCAGTTTTGTATCGTAAAATGTCTTTTTTGGAGTCTTTCATGATAACAGTCCTTTGCATGATTTAGTTTAGCGAGAATTCATTCTGTAATGAAAAACTTGACCTTTCACCTTCGAATGTAGCTTCCTGTGACTCATTTGTACAGAATGTCGAACCAGGGAAATTTCAGAATCCAAAATCTGTGAATAAGAGGCCAGAAGAATGTATGATACAGATATTTATTTATTTTGCTTAGAAGAGCTTCCCTCTTTCTTGATCCCCAGGAGCATTTTTATTTTTAAAAAGTCTTGGATTTCCTACTGTACATATCAGGGCTTGGATCCAATCAGTGTTTGTCCTTAGCTTTGTTTTTTTGTAAGCACAAAATGAGGGCTAGTGTTGATTGTATCCAACCCCATAAGGACATACTTACAGTGTTACACATACTTATTTTCTTCCCACAGTTTGACTAGTTCATTTTAAACATGCAATTTAAGGTGCTTACGTTTATTCGTGAGCGAAAGTTAAGGAGAAATGTTGATTGGATCCTGGTCTCAGGTCTCAGGAGGATATGTATCAATTAGGGATGGAGGGACAGGACACAGTGCAGTCTGATGACCTTAATTAGGGTTTCCCTGCCACACGTGTACTTATTATATGTTGTCAAGCTGTCCTCATATATTATGCATTCACTTCGCACAAGTCACTCAGTATCCATTACCCAGAGCGACTTACCTTGCATTTTTATTGAATAAACTACCGGGAATCAATCCTTCATTTTGCCCGCTCAGCTTTTCTGTCTGTCCTGTCGTTTCCAGGTTTATAATCAGTGAATTCATGACCGGGATATACAATACACTGTTTGGCGATGGTTATTAATGGTTCTCAGGCAGTGTTTTGGAATTTGCTAGACGTTGCTTTCTGATAATTCTGTTTATTCAAATCCATTGGGGGGATTCCATGCAGGAATCGTTGGTGCCACAGACATTTTGTGAGGCTTTTGTGAGGCCAAAAGAGTGACACATATTATGATCTTTTTGATATTTTGGTTAATATGCAAAGCTGAAATAATGAGGGATGCTGTGACAGGTTTGTCAGAGGAATAGTGTGAAGCAGTGCTGGGTTGGTCACCGTGTTGGCTTACTGCCTTTCATGTATTCCTGAAATCGCGAGGAGAATGGGCAAAATATACAGAGCATTGATTCTAAAAAACCCCAAAAAATCCACAAAATAACAATAATAGCCGAGAATAAAAAATGAGAATAAAATTCACATGCTTCCGAAAAATACATAATGTAACTTTGTCCACTGTGCCATTGCATTGCTCTTGTAGCGGCCATGCTGTTTTCACGCTGTGAACGTGCTGGGCCGATTGCAATGAACAGAAGGTAGCACTTTAACACAGGTTGAACCTGCGGAGACTATGCTTCTGAGAATTAAATTAATGCCCAGGTTCACACTGCAACGGACTTCGGCTTCAGATCATTTCCCCCCCAACTCTTTCATATCAATTCCCTTTTGAACAATCTCCAATTTACTATCCCTTTCCCTAGAGGACCGGAAATACAGTGTTCGAAGACGTGCACGTGATTCACTTGGCAGTTGTACAGTAAATTTTGAATATTTCCATGTCTGTAGGGTATTGTTGGGCATGAGTACAAATAACATGCTAGCAGGGCTAGTATCCATGATATATCATGGTCTTAATGCCTATTTCTTTTTAAAACAGATTTACATTCACTTTATCACATGCTGTTTTTCAAAAATATGAGAAATTTTAAAACGAACACTGCTATTGCGTAGAGGAAGAAGGCCACAATTTTCCAGTGAGATTTTTACATTCTAAAAGTGTAAAAGTTATTGCACTTTTAAATAAAAATCTTAAAAACTGAAAAGAAAAACATCTGATCTTTCTGAAAAATGTCTGATTCTTTATGCATGTAATAAAAATTATTTTAATCTGCCAGTTTACATTATGTAGCTTCTGTAGTAGCTGTGTAGTTAAGAGTTATCTGGCTGCCTATGGGTGTCATGCTTTCTATAGCTTCTAGACCTTTTTGTTCATCTGTTGCTACAATGACTAGCAGCGTACTTTGTTCAGGGCTATGATCAATGCACTGCATATTTTAGACCCACTGCTCAGAACGTGCTCACTGGACTCCACAGTAAATAACATTGCTGTCCTCAGAGCCTGTCCTTGGTGTGGTAATATACGGGGCGCGAATTTGCAAGTTGATGAGAGATAGTTTCTTTGCACCAGCTCACAATTCATGAACCTGAAGATGAGGTCAAGAAACGGCGACAGAATTCTTACTGCCTAAATGGGGTTGCTTTGCAACATTGTGTGACAATTTGTCCTTTTATATAGCCATATAGTTTTTTTCAGGGCTTTTCTCAATGGATGCAAAACTAGCTAATGACAAAAATCCTGCCAGGCTCAGTCATTTATAGTACAGTATAATACAGTACTATGCAAGTTGTAGTCGCTGTGAGTTTCTGATGTTGTATATATGTCTATATTACCCTGTACACTTTTTAATGCCTCTAGCTATGATACACAATGAATATACACAATCCTGGGTGTAGAGGGGTGTGAAGTGTAACAAAGTGTGCAATGTATTCATTACATTTTCTCGCAGTTGTTCATTTTGTTAATATTTCTCATTATTCACTCCATTCAGTTTTACTAATCTGATGTCTTTCGGAGGTTTTTTTTTGTGTTTGTTTTGCCTCTTTTCCCCTTATGACAAAAAACATCATAAGAATAAGTTACAAGGCCACAGAGGTGGTTGGGGATTGGCATGGCACCTCTGGAGTTGATTTATTAAGAAACTGGAGGCAGGTTTTTACAGTACAGAATTAAGAAGTCTATTGTTATTCCCTTGTTGGTAGAGATTTGAAGGCTAGCTCTGAGATATCACTTTTGGCTGGCCAGCTTTGACTATGCTTGGATATGTTACAGGGCTATCTGTTCTGGGTCTCTGTGATCCCTGGTTTATATGCAGTTTTTGGCTGGCATGTGTTCGAAATAAAAAGGGCACCTGTGGTATGATTAAAAAAAAGAATAGCTGTAGCCAAAAGGGCACTTTTCAGTCTCAGGGCAGGGTGCATATGTTTCAGCACGTGCCAGTTTAAATGTACTGTGTGGTTAAGGTGTAACACTGCCCTCTCCATGCTATATTCATGCTGTGGCCCTGCTGTTGACCACCTCTGTTGTCATTTAATTAGCAGTTTTTCAATTTATGCCAATTTTTAATAATCTTATAATTTTATAACAGCAAAAAATGTGATATATTAAAATCCAGCCTGTAGTTTCTATGGCACTGTATGTGACGGTACTGAGGCACTGTTAAGCCCACCATACAGAACAATTGATTGGTTATTTAGTCACATGGTTACATGGTTACATGGTGTTCTTTCCTTCAATTTTATCCCAATATATCATATTCATGATTTAAGTAACTATTATACAGCTATATTTTAAAAGCATATTGATATTTATATGTATTATTAGCATTTTCTTCTGCCTTTGAGGACAAGAAACTGAAGGTTAGACAGATGTTTTTTTCTTTTCTATGCACCTTTTCTATGGCCATGGATATTACAGGATTTATTAAACATTCAACAAATGTGACGGGAGTGTAGAGGGCTATGGAACACATTCACGTCGATTTAAATACCTGTTATAGCTGCAGTATTGTACTAATTTATGTCATTTTTAAAAATCCTTGTTTCACAAGGTTGTTTGGAAGGTATACTAAAGGTTTATTAATAATAATACACATTATTATTATTATTATTATTATTAGTAGTAGTAGTAGTATAATTATTATTGCATCAAACAAATTGACTGCAATAAGTCCTGTACATAATGACCTAAAATGGTCTAAAATGACCTGAATGACCAACCAGCCAAGCTTGCACATATAATATTTAAAAATGTACAATGAAAATCCTGTGGTATACACCACGGCTGCTGTGACCATATCAGTTCAAAGGTATTCATGATGGATACAACAGGTGAAAATCTTTGGATTTTATAGCAATTTGCAATAATGTGGAGATCCTTAAGGGGTGCCTTGATACATATTCTCCAGCCCTTTTTTTCCTGATTTGATAAACAAATCTGCAATAAGATATTAAAAATCTAAATCTTTGTTTTAAAATCTACATTTTTGAAGCTGCATTATTTATTTTTTTGTGTGTTGTAGTCCTGTGGCCATGTTCACATTCTGTATAATGAGTTTCCTTATACCACTAGCCCTTAAGGTAATTGCTGTTTGCAGTCCTATTTCATATCCATCTATATGCAAAAAAAAAATGCTTTCAAGGAGCTGATATCAGTAGACATCTAGTGGCTCAAATAATCATTACAACATATAAGAAAAGAAGATTTAAGGATGAACTTGTCATTCGTGTAAGCCAAGAGACAGTGGTGTGCCTTGAAAATCCAGGTTTTTGCTCCAACCTTCCGAGTGATTTATATGCCAAGCATGTATCCCATCTTATACTTTTTTCAGCCATTTTTTGCAATGAGAGACTACAGACAAAAACCTATTTTTTGTTCAAAGATGACCAAAAAACTGTGCAGTGCATAAGTATTTGGACAATGACACATTGGATATTGGATATTGGATTTGAAATGAAACAATTGATGTTTAAATGCAGACTGCCAGCTTTAATTTGAGGGTACTTACATCTATGTTGAATGATCTGTGTAGGAATTACAGTTTAGGGGAGCATTTTAGATAACATATTAGATATTGCACATACACTGGGTATAATCAGAGGTGGAAAGTCCAGGAGTCAGAAAGTAAAAGTCCTGCCATGTGTTTCTTCCACCCAAGAACAGCCAGGTGATTTCAGTGATTAGTTCTACCCCCTGGCTGAAGAATTGTGCTAATTAGCAATTAGCATCCAACTGCTAACAATTGGGAGGGCTTTTACTTTCTGAACCTGGGTTTTCCACCTCTGGGTATAATACAGTACCCGAGAAGATATAAGTATATGGGACCATAGACTTTATTAGGGTTATTAGTGTTCAAATGTTGAAATGTGGATTCTGGGCACTGTTGTGTACTTAAATAATGGATTCTCTGATGGTCCAATAATATTTTGCTGTCAGTTCAGAATAGAATAAGGGAGTGAATTTAGAGTGAATGATAATAATAGTAATAGTAATATAATAATAATAATAATAATAATAATCAAGTGGGAACTAATTTGGCCCCCAGGACCCCAGTGCTATGCCCAGGCCCACCTCTCAGGATCTGGCTGGATTCTGGGACCTGCTGCAGCTGTCCATTGACGACGTGACCGCCAAGTTTGATGAGCTGCAGCAGATCAAGAGCAACGACTGGAGGCCCGTGGAGAGTCCGGAGAAGAAGGTGTGTATCGCCGACAGTCACGCATTATTTCGCGAACGGTGATTTGGGCAACCTGATGTGTTTCACCCAGTTCAAAGACATTTAAAGGATAAAAAATAAGCAATAAAAAAGTTTGTACTTTGGTTTATTATTCTATAAATGTCCATATATTTACTGAATTCTTCTATTTTTTTTTAATCAACAGTTGGCATAATACTTTTGGTTTGTACTGTCTATACCACATTATTAATTTTTTTTTATTAGTGGATGGTCAGAACAATATGAACGTCATGTCATGTATGTCATGAACTGAGGCTAGAAATCTTTCAGAAGTTCTGACTTTTTCTGCGGCTCCTCCATAAACACCGTGAGCTCGCTTTCACCCCCCTCTCTCCCTCTCCTGCGCTCTCCTTTCTTCCCCGAGCAGGAGAGGAAGTGGCCGCCTCCTGTACCAAAGAGGCCCCCTAGAGGCCGGGGCGGAGTGATGCGGGAGCGATCTCTGGACCTCCAGGACCGGCAGCGGCAGGAGGCCCGGCGGCGGCTAATGGCGGCCAAGCGGGCGGCCTCCTTCCGACAGAACTCAGCGACGGAGAGGGCGGACAGCATCGAGATATACATCCCCGAGGCGCAGACCCGGCTTTGAGAGCAAGGGTGCCCGGCCACCCCGTCCTAACCCTCTCCTCAAGCCCTCCTCTGACATCACTCTTATTCTCCTTTCTTTGTGCGCTACTTTTGTGTTCATTCGACTCCAGCACAGTGAGGCTAATTTAACCCCCCCCCCTGGTTCCCGGATAATATACAAACCCCCCCCCCCCCCACCCCTTCCCCTTTATTTCTCTCATTAAACTGACCCATTCAGAATATATATCAAGTCAATACAGAAAAGCATTATCCTCACCTAGGAAGCAAATGTGAATTTTACGAGGAAGGCCTGCTGGTGGTGAGCTGATTTCAGGCCATGGAAGTTCTAAAACGATCCCCGAGGCTTTTAGATCGGCCATTTTAAAAAAGAACCCCCCCCCCCGAGGGGAGTTTTTTGTTTCGGAGGTGATCACAAAGTGCAACTTTTCTCGAGAATTTCACCAGCAACAGTGGCCTCAGACAACAACAAAAAAACGCGCGGGGGGGACTCGCGCTCCGTCCGAGGTCCGAGCGGTTGCACAGAGGGGATTCCGCCGCCTCCGGGTTTTGAAATCAGTTCCGTTTCCGCGGACGCATTCAGGTTTTTTCCGGCCTCGGGCTCCACACACACAGAGCTCCCGAACCGAAAAAGAGTCTTGCACAACTCGAGTAACCCTTTCAATCAGAACCAGTGCTGAACAAAAAAAAAAGAAATAAAAAAAAATACCTCAAGCGTGCGCGTCACGGTGCGCCGGGAAGGTCGGGGTTCGGGGCGTCGGCTTCGGGGCGACCTCGGCAACGGCCGCCGCCTCGAGTTGTTGTGGAAACGTGCTAGCGGCCGTCCGCGGCTCCGCGGCTGAGAGGCGAGATGCGAGAAAAGACTGAGTAAATGTGCCAACAATTTAGAACAACCAACGTCTCTCCCCATTCTCAGTGTTTCGCGGTGAAGTATTTATTATATTCTTTCCATAGTTTTAGGCGTCGGTCCATTGCCGTGAGAAAAGCCTATGTTTTGAGAAAACACGGATCATGTGGGCATGGACGCAAGGTAACTCGGTTCTGGAAAAAAAAAAAAATGTATAATTTATAGTATGTAGAATAATGCATTTTTGCACCTCAAATAATATTCCTGTTTGTATTTCCAAGGGAAATGTAAGCAATGAAGCTCACTTACTATTGTTGCAATTGAATTGCAAGAGTAAACAGGAAGGTTTTTATTTGGTCATGGATTTTTACCTCACGCTGCCAAATGCCAGCCCCCATGACAGTCGTTAACATTACAATGTCTAATATGATGTAAAAAAAAACAAAAAAACACTTGAATCGCCGCTCTCAGTTTAACAGAACCCTCCTCAAGGTCACGTTCGGCATCGCGCTTTCTTCTGAACTGTTGAGCGTCCTCCTTTCCAGTTCAGACCCTTCAAGCCAACAATAAACCAAACCCACTTTCAGTAAAGGACACAGTAATTCCCAGCTCAGTTTGGAAGACTGTTGGTGCAAACTTGAAAATGAGATCTTCAGTCTGACCAGTACGCCACAGGTGCATAAGGATAGACATTGGAAAAAAAAGTGAACGACGGTTTCAGTACTTCCAGGAAATGAACATTGTGAATGTCGAGAGTGGATTATGTGAAGTCATGTAGCACATGGCTGTTGGATGGCGAAGATGTGCGCAAAGAAAATTAGTGGGCTCCCTAAAAAGATGTTTCCATGTTTACTGACCGTAGTGAGTAGGATTGCCCCAGTTTTTGAATTTTGGTTGTGTTTGCGATTCAGGGTTGTGGTTGTATAAATTAAGAGCACCAGGTGAGTGCGATCAGTGATTGGGCCACAGTCCTCATGTCACCACTCCCCCTTTCCAGGCAAAGGGGTACAGAAGGCCCTGCTCTGGAGCCTGGGAAACCCTATGCTGAGCAGCATAGGCTACCGTCCCACACAACAATCTCCTGACCAGTCTGGGATCCAGCCCCATCCGTGTCCCTCTGAGCAGTTTTGTAATCGAATCCCGCCATTCCGCTGAGGAGCATTTGATTCAATCCCACGTGGTCCACTAAGTGGTCTGAGATCCAATCCCACATTACGCTGAAAAAATCCATGATCCAGTCCTTCATTACAACATGCAGTCCTTGATCCAGTCCCTCATACTGCACAGTACAGTATGGGATCCAATCCCACAGTACACTGACAAGTCTGATCAAGTCACCAGATCAAACACGCTGGTGTGAACAGACTCTTAATGTGCACAGCTAATATCACAGGAGTTTTATAAAGACATTCCACACATACAATACTTTGAAGTAAAAAAAGTATTTACAATTTTCCAGTGTTATATAACTCTGGGTCATGACTTGTATAGGTGCAAACAACATTTTTAAGCTATTCAATTATAAATTATAAATGGTGCTGCTATTAGGATCTTATCCTTGAACTAGTCTGAGGCATACAATAGCCTGAGCCACACATTCACTTTTTAAGGGTATCTCAACGCATCTCTAATTAAATTTGTTAGGAAATCAAATTTAGATAATTATGTTCAACTTTGTAAAGGTGCAGCTGATCATTTTGACAAAGTTCACTTTTTTAACTCGCAGGGAGGAAGCGCGGAATAGGCGAATATTATTTAGCGATGGCCGCGGTCTTTTGGCAATGCTGACAGCTTTACAAGCCTCCCCATCTATCCGTCATGGCAACAGTTGTCAGGGAGACAGCGGGGTCACCGGGGGCATGTCCTGCGGTGGCCCTCTCAGGGTTTGTCCAGCGGCTCAGATGAACCCCCTGTCGTGTTCCTGGCTCCCTTGCCTGATAACAAAAGGGGTCACGCCGGCAGTGTGGGTGAATAGGCATAGAGAAAGAAATATCAGCCCTCATATTTTTCATGTGTCTTTATCATACCTTTTTTTAGCCTTCAAAAATCATGTAATCAAATCATATAATCGAAAGATCAGCACTTATTTGTAAATGGAGATTTTAATGAAATATGTTTTGCTAAGGTGTCGTATATATATATATATATATATATATATATATATATATAAAGGTGGACAAATGTTGAATTTAGTTGAAAAGTGTGCGGTGAAGGGGTAGTACTCGGGGAGTAGCTTTGTCTGAATGGTGTGTTGTGGCAGGTTGGGACTATCAGAGGTGGCTGGGCTGTTTTAATCAGTCAGTTAATTAGGTCAACAGGGTTCGGTTTGTGCCGATTCACATTGGTATAAAGAGGCTGCAATTGAGGCTTGATGAATCGTAGGCCATCTGGAATGTTGTAACTATGCTGGGAAAACGTTTCTCTCATGTTCTCAAAATGTTGGTGTGATACAGTTATCACATTGCTGCAGTTATAATAGCAGTGCTGTGAGGATATTTGAGGGCTGGCCTCTATAGGGCACTGATTAGGTTAAGGGGGGTGGTCTGCTGTCGTGTGCATTGCAACATTTGGCTATTAATTTCATAATCTGTTGAGACAAAGAAATGTATTTTATGGAGGAAAGACAACCTCTCAGAAAAGACATTACTGCTTATTAACATTTACCATACCGGACAGCCTTAAAAATCATTTGCATATTAAGTGAAATGTTTATGAATGTATAGCCCCTAGTGTTGCAAAAAAAATGTGAAAGGAACTAATAATGAAAGCTGTAAGTAATGACTTGGACTAGCCCTGACATACAGTTAAAATGTGCAGAGTAACCGTGCCAACGCCACAATTTGCAAATATTTATTTGAACAGGGAGTATAATGTGAAGTCAGGGGGCCATTCCGAGACTAGCGACACAGCTCTTAAAGTATCCGAGGGAGCATTCTTTGCTTGCTTTGTACGAAAGACGGATGTAAAAGCGCACCAGTCAGTTAACACCTCCGAGCGGTTTGAGACATGGCACTAATGCTTAAAATCAGATGTGCTCACGGACTGGGAGAGACGGTAGGATTTCACCGTGGTGAACGCGTCCACGCTTGACGTTCAATCGCAGCAGTTGAAGTAGTTTGCCAAACTAATCTCTTCTGAGCTATGGCTCTGAGACAAACGAGTCCACTTTATATTTAGCCTATCGTGTTATGTTTGGTTTCGTTGTATTTCTCAGACAGTTGTTCTTACCTGGACGTCGTCAGCGTACTGTTTGCCGCACATATTGTGCCATGCTTTTTCTGCTGTTGTAGCCTATGGAAAGTTTTCATGAAGACTGTCTGACAGCACGCATTTCAACAGGAACAGATAGGTTGCTAGAGTTCGGCGCTTTCTGCCTGTGACATACAGTACTGGAGCCAATGCGAATGTGTCCAGTGACGATGCGAGTGATTTTTCGGTTTGGATTCAAATCCATCAATTCATCTTCCATTGACAAGTCCTCACTTTGTTGCCATCGGCTTTTCTGTTTTACATTTTCAGAAGCAAAGCCTCTTATTCGAAACACAAATCCCTTACGAGAAAGTAATATATTGTAGACTGTATTTTCATGTCTTACTTTGTCAAAATGTTCTCATGTGTGTAATTGTATGGGTAATTGTAATAGTGCAATACGTTTCACAAAATACGCTTAAAGTTACATGGAAATGCAATTATGTTATATAATTCATAATATGCATCACATTGCATATTTTGTGAAACATCATTTGGTATATATATAAAATCAATGTTTTAATTTAATTTATTTATGTATTTATTTGTTTAATATTTTCAAACATATTCATATATTACTTTTCTTAAGGGATAACTATGCAGTGCATTCCTAATTTTTGAGAAGTGGTTAGGTTGAAGTATCGACATAATTCTACAAATACACAACATCTAATACCCAATACATACGCAGTGTGTACATGTTGCTTTTTATTATGTTTTCTGAAGCTAGTGCTTTTGTATGTAAAGTAACTATTTCAATGACTGAGAATATTCTATAGGTGCCTTAAAATCAAACCCTTAAGACTTTTATCTGAATGTCTTAAGTTTGTGTCTAGCTATTTAGAGGGAATTTAAGAAGTTGGAGAGCACTTGGTTGTCTGTCATGTACATTAGATTTTGATTTGCTTATTTGATATTTCATGACAAAGGGCTGAGAGTAAATATGCTATATCTGAGCCTTTTTTATCAAGAGTATTGTGCTTAGCTCCCGTATGATTTTTTAAAATCTTATTTTAACCAAATTAGCTGTATTGTGAATTTAGTTAACACGTAAAAACATGGACACAATTCAATTATACGTTTAACTACAACAAAGAATTGCAAAAAATAAAATTATAATTATAATAATTATATATATAATACATATATTCAGTTAAATTCATCATCAAAGATTTTAAGAAAGTCTACAACTACCGGACCCGGTAAAGAGAGCTAAGTACTTTTGGTTTGAGGCATTTTACTACCAATATGCAAGTAGTTTTTACAGATGGGTCGGTTGTTAAAGGTCTTTAGTTAAAAGTGAGGTGGGGAATTAGTGCAAAATATCTGACTCCAGTGAATGGCAGTGAATTTCAAGCTTGCAAACTGAGCCCTATTTTTATTTATTTTTTGGGGGGATTCATTTTGGGATTCATTTAACATGGTGGGGTAGCAGCTGTCACATTGCTGTTATTTATTTATTTATTTATTTATTTATTTATTTTGTTATTTAGTAGATTAGAAGTAGTGTGAAAACTTCCTTCGGAGTGAGAGGGAAACGGAAAGAGTACAATTTGATGCCAGCTGTGGATGTCGTGTACATTAAAGTTAGCATTTTTAAAGTACAAGGAGGGTTCCGCTGCATCCTGGCTACCTTGTCACGATTGGTTACCGCAACAATGCATTCAGTCAACATTTAGTTCCTTATCTTCGGGAAAAAAATAAAAAAGACTGCCAAAACTTGAATAAGTCTTATCAGCGCCAGTATTACCTGCCACAAGTGCAATAGTTCCCATGACTTACTGGTGCAATGGGCAGGTAAATATCCATTTACCTCAGGGGCCAGTGTGAAAAGACTAGAGGGAGAGTCTATCCGTGCAATCAATAAAACACCGCCAGGGCACTTTGCGAGGCCAGAGGACAGTGCTGTTTCCCTACTGGAGAAGCTTCCTGCCGTTTTCAGGCACGCTCTGAGGGCCTCAGCCTTCTGCCTCTAAATGTCACCATTACGGTATAAATAATGGTATTTTATATTACATTAAAAGCATACCCATCACTTCTGCCAAGGGGCAGCTTTTCAGTGCCAAACGTCACACTTACTTATTCTCTTCCATGCAGTGCAGCATAGAAATGCAAAAACCGTATTAGAGTTCCACACACCCGCTCTGTCGGGTCTTCACTAGCGTGATTATTCGATGCGGCGGTTCGAATGGGTTTGAATCCCACTTCGGCCGTACCGTGCCGACAGACTGAAATTACCCGAACGTCTTCGTTTCCAATCTGCATCCCGTCCTGAGAATCTCAAGCGAGCTTTTCTTCGCTCAGAAATCCAAGACACTCCTCCGTGTGAGAGTTGATTGCAAGAACCAACGCAGTAAGAATTTTGGGAGCTGTTTGGTGTGACTTGAATGTGTGAATGAATAAGAATGGCAGACACCAACATTTAATCACAGGGAAATGTCCATCCATTCTTGCAGCTCTGTATGATTTCTTTTTGCTGGCAATTATTTCACATGGGTTTTATTGAGAATTTGTCAACAACCTAGCCAAGCACTCTGCACAGTGTCTATTCAATGGCCCAGTGATTCATAGAAGACAATTGTGTTGTGCTGTGCTGATGTCTGTGATGGCTAGTCACCAGAGCACTGATATAAAACAATCAAAATAACCATAAATTGTCTTTTAACCACTCTACATTTCCCGAAACACTCATTTTATATACCCAGTATAGCAGTAAATAACAGAGTCACTTATAGAATGAAAAAAATGTGCCATATAATTTCACCTATTCTGCATTTAAAAAAATATCGTTTGACAACTGATTATAAAGGATGCACCGTTAATAAAAGATAATTTTTGGATTACCTTTGCTGTGGTTGGTATAAAAAAGGGATTGCTCTGTTTGGACAATCAGCACACACAAGCAATTTTAAAATGCAGTACCATTTTAGTCCACAGGATGGTGCCGTTTTTATTATATTTTTTAATCTGATCACGCAAGTCATGCTTTTTAATGTGTGCACTGCTTTAATGTGTGCACTGCCACCATGTTGTTTTATTGTTATTGTAAACTGCGCTGATTGAGAGTGTTGTTTCTCTTTTATTTTCTGACAAGGTTCTCTCTTCTCACGGAAAGGTGGATTTGAATGTGATTTAGAATAAATGTAAAACAAATCCTTGTTATAATTTGTAAATAAGGGATGTTTTCCACTTCATCATTTGTACTTGACAAGGGAAAGTTGGGTGGCATGCAGTTCTTAATGAGGGTTCAGTGCTGCTGGGGCTGCCCGCTGACTATTTGATCAATACCAGACAGGTTGATGAAATGTGTCCTTTTAGCAATAAATTCAATCAGACATCTGACCCACAATAAACTATTGGCTTTACATTGCCATTATTGCAGGGTGTTTTTGTGATATAGGACAGAATTAAATCATACACCTTTGTGGTTTGGCAGTTGAATTACAAATTTATGACTGCCTCCTCCCCCCCCCCCCCCCCCCCACCCCCCCATTGCTTACATGAAAAACATTAAAAAACTGAATACCATCGCTCAGTTCAATTGATGAGACATTGAAGCAAGACGTTTGAATTTCGTCCTAGGTGTTTCTCACATTCCCTAGCAATTACCAAACTTGAAATTAAAATTCAGGGTGATGTTATTTCCAGACATGGTTTCATCGTTCATTTTCATGCCATTATTTGCCTATAATGAGCAGCACTATCATCCCAGGCAAGAGAAAATTAAAATTGTTTTATTTATTAAATGGTTCAAAAGGAAGAGAGCCTTGTGTATTTGTTTATTTTTGAAAGCAGCCTGTTGGTGGAGAAAGCATATGTCTCGTGGATAGATTTACATACATCGTATGGGTCTTGGAACGTGGAATAAAAGTCGGGTAGTGAAAAGGTAGATGTTTAGCTTAAAGTATTTTTAATTCTTAAATATCATATCAATAATGAGGATGAATATAATGCCAAATATTCATTATTTGTAAAGAAATATACATATATAAATATATAAATATAATTATGCTTCATTTAAATGGAACTATTTTCGGCTCCTACCCACAGCTCAGTTGCTTTTTTTTTTTTTCTTTTCGTTTGGGGTTATTTTATATGCTCTTATTACAGCATGCAAAATATTATATATTGAATGTATTATTTGTTGTCTCATTGCTTTTTTGATCTTGCCGCCTTCTACAGATTGTTTTGTATTTGTATGTTTTATTTATTAAACTTATTTATATGTTTATTCTTATGTGCATTTATTTATTTTTTGAAAAACACAAATTTTCCTCCATTGATATCATTTGATTCGATTTATGCGACAGAAATGTGCTTTTCGTATTTTTGCCCGCTTCTTTTTTGAATCTGCCTAAGACATTTAAGTATTGCTAATGATCACCAGTTGTAAATAGTTCTGCAATTAAACTTTTTTGAAGAAAACAAACCAAAATGTATGTTATTTGGAGCCAATTTGTTCTTTTGTGGATTTCAGATTTCACACATCTGACAGTTCCAAAGTGCTAGAGAACTGTTATTGAAACTATATTATGGCAAGGTACAAAAATAAATTATACAGAATACTGTGCGCAGGACTTGTAGAATCTCACTATCTAAACCGTATTTCATTTTAACGTAACAGCATTATGGCGGGCAAGAACAGTTCAGCCCAACAATGCTCACCTTTTTCCGACCACTAAAGTGTACCTAATGCTCGGTTTACCTACAAACTAGATAGTATCTAGCACCGTATCCAGCCTGGTCTTAAGAACCTCCAGAGTCTCTGCCTCTACTACATGACCTTGCAAGCTATTGCACACAGTGATACTCTCTGTGTAAAAAAAAAAAAATAATAAATAACGAGAGGCCTTTTGAAACAAGATGCATCTTTTTTACACAAGATGCATATTACCTTCAGTAATCCATTTTATGTTACCCAGCTCTTGCAAATGTTTGGTCTAAATCCTTAAATTTCTATTTCTATGTCATTACCACTGACAGGCACAGATATTTGGTCAATTGTATGCCAAACAAAGCAACACATAAATCTCACCTGGATGTTGGTCAACCAATTTGAGTCAACTTATCATGCTTCACAACTTTCGCTTTGAGGCACAGAAAGCATTGAGTTTGTTGCAGCTGGTCATCAAATATCGAAGTAAAATGTCAGAGAAAGATATTGGTGCAATTACTGAATGAACACTGATCGATGAGGATCACCAGCAAGGAGTCTCAGTGAATTGGTCTTTGTAAAGTCTGTTGACTAAACACAACCCAGGTGGTCAGCACTTCAGTATCAGTGCTGATCAATATGGCCCTTGGTTCCAGAGCTGTGTGGGCAGATCACTTTACAGCACAGTAAGGCTTTTTATTTTAGACAGCAGAGTGACAAAAGATTGATCTATGTACAACATACTGTTTAATTTACACTAACCTTAGCATTGAAACCCACAAAGTATAGATCTTCCCTGACATTAGAGCTCACATTAGTGCTTTCATGGTTGTATGTTTGTGTGTAAGTGGGTGGATGTGTGAGTGGGAAGATGGATTACAGGGGTTCGCAAAAGTATCTCGAGCTGCTGAATCCGTGAAGTAATAAGGTTTTAACTCAAATTTTTAGATTCTCAATATGAAAAGACACTCGCTAATAATTATTTGTATTGTATTAATGGATGTGTGCGGACGGAAACACACACGTGGTGTATGGACACATTCACGGATATAATAAGTGTGCGTGTGTGTGTGTGTGTCTAACTATGTCTCACTGTAATAGGCTACGGTACACTAAGAACGCAATATGGTCAGAGAGGTAGCTCTACATATTAATACGCGTTAATTACATGCTTGCTCAGAATGAAAAAACAGCATACGCCGCGTACCTGCAGGGAATGAGGATGCGAAACATTTCAGGCTAATTCACCCCGGACAATTTCGTGATAATGGCAGTTGCTCAACATGTATAGTATAAATGGTCTACATAGCAGTTACATTGACACCGAATTATCCAACGGAATTTCCATTTTCCATTTCCATTCTAAATTTAAGTAGTTTTACGGTGCAGAATCTCGTTCAATCAACAGAGTGCGCCCTACACACACGAAGAAAAGTTGACACGTAGGCTGCTCTGAATGTGTTCTAGGCTACTGAAGTTTGCCTGATGGCTGTTGAAGTGTTGCCCTGTGCGGTTGCAGTTTAAGGCGCTAATTTACGCACACTGGTACGTTTTCTATTTCATTACTGACATCATCTGATTTATCGATATGACTAGAAGCCTAAAGGAATTTTGAATTTGGAACCTGTCCCAGCTAATACGTACGAATATGACACTGAAAGCTGGTTTTAAAGATAATGGTTTAAAATCCGGGCATGACTATGCCCTTTAGAGCATGTAAGTTGTTGCTTTAATTGCAAGCTGTTTAAATGGGTACATGAGCTTCTCTGCTTTGTAGGTTGCTATGAGAATGTATGTGCATAGCATTTAAGGTAAATTTGATTGTGATTAACTTCAGAAGTGGTAGTCATCACACACTGTTGGAAATTAGTTGGCATCTTGCCATCAATTTGAATGTACGTGATTTTAGAATCTACAGTAGATTCTCAATTTTAATTCTGTGAGATTGCGGTAAACAAACATTACATTGACTTTACAATTGGAATCGCGTTTCAGCATTTAAGGTAAATTTGATTGTGATTAACTTCAGAAGTGGTAGTCATCACACACTGTTGGAAATTAGTTGGCATCTTGCCATCAATTTGAATGTACGTGATTTTAGAATCTACAGTAGATTCTCAATTTTAATTCTGTGAGATTGCGGTAAACAAACATTACATTGACTTTACAATTGGAATCGCGTTTCAGCATTTAAGGTAAATTTGATTGTGATTAACTTCAGAAGTGGTAGTCATCACACACACTGTTGGAAATTAGTTGGCATCTTGCCATCAATTTGAATGTACGTGATTTTAGAATCTACAGTAGATTCCAAATTTTAATTCTGTGAGATTGCGGTAAACAAACATTACATTGACTTTACAATTGGAATCGCGTTTCAGACACAGTTATCCGGGGTGACTGACAAAAGTTGAGAGCATCATCGGTTTCAAAAATACGAAAGTGTGGTATCAGGACGGAGTGTGGCACAGTGGGTAAGGAACTGCGCTTGTAACCGAAAGGTCTGAGGTTCGAATCCCGGGTAAGGACACTGCCGTTGTACCCTTGAGCAAGGTACTTAACCTGCATTGCTTCAGTATATATCCAGCTGTATAAATGGATACAATGTAAAGTGCTAAGTAAAAGTTGTGTAAGTCGCTCTGGATAAGAGCGTCTGCTAAATGCCTGTAATGTAATGTAATCATCAAGAAGGGACAGAACTGACACGGGGTCTATTTATTATCAATAAATCCATGTTAATTGAACAAACCAACAACTTGCTGTACTGTAAGCAAAAGAAAAGACCACTAAGCATTACAGTTAACGTACCTTAACACAGCTATGCATATCATATTGTTCCAGAAATAAATCCAAAAAAGAAAGAAACTAAAGAAGGCCAGGGGAGCCTTGGTGCAACCCGAAGAGCTGGTTCTTCAGTGTGTGTCAGAAGATGGGTGGAGTTCAGTGGGAAGCTCGTTTCACCATTTGGGGGGACAGGAGAGGTGACCATGGACTAATGGAAAGCAGAATGAAGAGGTCTGCCTGACATGTAGGGACTTAAGAACTTATGAAGGTATAATGGAGCAGTCTCTTTAGCTATCAGATAGGCTAGCAACAAGGTTTTGAATTTGATGTAAGTCCCCTGCTGAAAAAAAAGTTCCCAGCTGGTAGACTGGTTTAATCAAACTGGTAATGTGATTTGTCATGCTGTTTGTCATAGGTTAAATTGGTCATACTAGACCAATTGATTCCAGCACACTGGTCGCCAGCATTACCATCAATGGTCTATGCTGGGTTTTTTTTTTCAGGTGTGGCCATTGGAGGGAGATGAGAGGAATTACAGTTTGCTAAAATGCTAACTTAGACTAGTTTCACATAAGGGCAGAATACAGAAAGGTTGCAGTAGGCCAAAACATTTGCTTTTTGTCTCTTTCCTGTCTCTTTCTTTTACACTGAGCCAACAATAGTGAGCCTGGAATTAGTCACATCCTTTTTGTTTCTTTAAAAAAATAAAAATAGAAGAATTCCAACTTGAATGTGTTCTGGAGCTTCAGGTCCTTCCTCTTCATCTGGTGAACATATGACTGATGTCAGCTCTAAGTAGACTTATTGCTTTAGCATTTATGCATTTTTAAAAGCCTGTATAGCATTTATGCGAACTTGTGTGCTTGCCAAATGCTTTTTACAGTAGCCTCAAGCTAACGCTCGCGGATAGGTGGTGGTAAATGTTGAACAGTCTTTATTGATTTATTTTTTTAGTCTTAATTGCTCAGTTCCATCAAAACAATCAAATAATGATTCATTGCTCCTTTGATACCAGTAAGATGTAACAATCAGACATTCCTTACTGAAGCTACTGTCAAGAGGCTATTGTAGTAAAAGCATTTTAATGCTGTTATGCAGTTTAATTCTCTTGTAAACACAGCCGCAGTAGAAGATCATGCTCAATGCACTTCCATGTGAATAGTGTAGCTTAATACATTAAGCTACAGGAAAATAGCACCGTTAGAAATGCTTCCTCTTTCTCTGGAGGAATATTCAGCTTATTATTACATGGGAGAATGGGATCTTCTAGTACCTTCTCAGAAGTGGCTGTGGAAGGCAACAGCCGTTGTCATGGCAGCGGTACATTCTGATTGATCATTGTACTGCTGTGAAAAAACACACCACACTTATTTGTTACAGGAATTCTGCTGGCCCAAGTGACTGTGATCATTAACATACTTTCTCCCAACATTCACATCCAATATTTAGCTTACTATTTTGCATGAATAAAATCTTTAAGCCTAAAAAGTATCTGGACTCCAGTGACACTGAAAATGTTTAACAGATGATTGTATATGCATGAGAGATCTTGATTACAGGTTTGATTTGAATGCTTGGCTTGTACTCTGATGCTTCAATCACTTTCATCCTGCTTCTTTGATATTTTTGCTTGTAATCAAAGTGTCCAGTGTTAATTCAACTCATACAGAGTTTATATCAGTCCACTCTGGCTATAATGGACTCATATAAGCTCTGTAGAGTTGATTTAACACCAAGCATTTTACCGAGCAGGTGTAAAGTAGATTTGAGCCCTATGAAATGTTTGGTGTTAACACAAATGGAATTTTTTCAAAACACAGAAAGTATGGCAAACAACCGACTGTAGATACATCTGAAGTGCCATACATTGTGCGTTTTACAATTTACACACAATATTTAATATCTGGAACGGCAGATTTGCTTTAGAGCCATGCCTCACATTGTAGGCAGTGAAGTTTAGAAGTTGTGCTTCAACTGGGTGAATTAACGGGGCTGAATTTCATTCACTGTCCCAACAGGAGGCATTCACAGTATTTCTCAGTGGGCAGGTTGCTTTGTAGGAGCTGCCAGTATTTGCCAGGTTGCTCCGAGAAGTGCCAGTCAGCTTTTTTTGGGGGGGAATTGGGAAGGGGGGCCCCCCCTAAGCCCACCCCACTCCCCCCCACCACCCCCCCACAACTCCCCCTCCCAAATGAGCGTTGTCTGAGCGCCGCGTTCCTGCTGCAGAACAGGACGTTTCTCAGTCTGCCCGCGAGGGATGAAAAGAAATCCTGAGAGAGGCCTCCGACTGACCTGCCATTTTGTGTCTCAGTTTGCAGGGGTGGGAAAGAGGGGATGGGGGGTGGGGGGAGGACGGGGACGGGGGATGAACAGGTCTTCTGTTCAGAGCGGGGAGCAGACCTCCGCAGCGACCGCGTCGCGTCGCCCGGGGCGTGATTAGCACGTGGAGCACGTCTGCGCTGCTGCGACGGAGAGGCGCGCTGCAGCAGAAGAGGGGAGCGGAGCATCAGTGGGGGGACTTCTCAGAAATAGCACCGCCATTGTACGTCACGGCGGGACATCGTGCGCGGGGGCAGACGGGCAGACAGGCAGACAGACCAGATCCGTAGCCTGGGAAATTAAACGCATTAAATTAGACTGTGTTTTTGCTACAAAAATGAGGTCATTGATAAAATCAAGTCTTGCATCTTGCATGCTGAGATAAGATGAACTGTGAGTAAGCTGAGGCAACAGTGCTGGTGCATATATTCATATATATATATATTTATATATATATATATAAGCAACTTACCTAGCACAGATCATGTACAGTTTGAACAATATTACTGTATGTTACTGGAGGACTCTTCTTTTGTCACCAACTATTTAATATTTATCCATCCATCCATTATCTGTACCTGCTTATCCTGGGTAGGGTTGCGGGGGGTGCTGGAGTCTATCTCAGCCTGCATTGGGCGATAGTCACACATCTAATGTCTGTGTTTTTTTGTGGTTGCTTTCTTAAAATATGTAACCACATGTACAGTGGTCAGTAAAAATGTGCTATTTTGGTATTTCCCACTACACTGCTTTCCAGGAACACCATATCATTAAATGGAAGTAGTTTCTCTTCCTGGTCTTCCAGGGTTTCTATATATGTATTTAGTTTTTTTAAATAGACCCTCTTTGCCCAATGTAAATCCAGCCAGTACACTCTTATTTCCCACTTCCATTTTATATCCAGAACTTTAATCCAACACTGCTGTTATACCGATCTCTGAAGACCAGACCATTATTACTAGTACTACTGTTACTACTACAACTACTACTACTAATAATAATAAGAAGAATTAGAAGAAGAAGAAGAAGAAGAAGAATAGCATAACGTATTTTCTTAGTTTGTGTCCACTGACACACACCCACACTGAAGCCACGTCTCAGTGGAGGGAAAAGAATGTTTTGGCTTTGAAATTTCGGCCAGCTAAATAAACGTGAAAGGGGAAATTTCACAATGCTACAGGAATGTTGGTCTTTTAGTGTGTATTTCACTACTTGAACGGGATTCCCCCAGCATGCCGCATTGTTTCCACACAACTGTCTTTTTCCACAAACCCAGCCCTGTATGCTTCATCAGTCTAACAAATGTTTATTCCATTTTCTTTTCTCCAAATGTGAAAAGTTCAGTCCTGCTCAAAAGTCTGTCTCATTCTGCACCTTCCTCCATGGACCTGGGAGAGAGCAGAGCAGCGCGTGTGAAATTGCATGCTCGTCCTCTGCAGTCCACCAGCTGAGCTGTGCAGTCATTGCACCAGAAAAAGCACACTTCACGAGCAGCTAGCGCGAGCAGACCACAGGCCCGCAATCTGGCCACCCCTCCATCCCTGGGCAGTGTGCCAGCCAGGTACGTGTTGCTGGCCACAGTTGGCAGCGCATGGCTAGGACTCGCCTCCAGACTGTGGGGCACCTCTCCGATCAGCAGGATGCCAACCACCTTGTCAGTCCCTTCCCTCTTAATTATGGCTGTAGAACTTTCAGCCTTTCAAATAGTACATTGTACAAATATTTCAACAACTGACACTGTTTTTTTTGTACCAGCTTGGTATTCCTTAAAAAAAGAAAAGACTGGACTTGGTGGATCAAGTTGTGGGTAAAATCCCTTGGCTTTGAACAAAGAACACTACTGCCACCATCTGTGGAAAACTCCATCGACATAGTCTGTGCAAGTCTCATAATGCATTAACATCATTTAGTAGATACCTTACACTGAAAAAGTGCTTTACAGACATGTACAAGTTTAAAATAATGTATTACTCTCTGATGTATTTGATTGACTGATGTTATTGAGATGCCCTCTGCAATCCTAGGCCAGCTCAGAGTAATTTTTATATCAGAGGTTTTATTTTCAATTTCATGCTTCTCAATATCTAATGCATTATGCAAAGCTCATCATATCCTGTGTGTGTATGTAAATCAGGCTCAAATTCAAATTGCCTGCCTTACAGCGAAGGGAACTTTAATCAGTTTGATCGCCTGCTTTCTGTCTCTCTCACCTCCCCTCACTCTGTCACTCTAGTTGTGTTTACGGAGAGAGAGGGAGGGTATTATGTTGGATATCACAGTCATCTTTTGGAATGAGACTCACAAAGTGTGTTGATACTGTACCTCACAGAAATAATGTCTGCAGGAGATCCAGTTTCCCACAGTTTTAATGTGTGGGGGCTTCTGTACCACAGTTTTAATGTGGGGGCGATACTGTACCACACAGATTAAATATGCAGGTGATACTTTATCACACACTTTAATGTGCCTGTTATACTGTATTGCACAGTTTTAATGTGCGGGTGATACTTTATTGCACAGTTTTAATGTGCAGGTGATACTTTACTGCACAGGTTTATTGTGCAAGTGATACTGTATCAGACAGTTTTAATGCGGGGGTGATACTGTATTACACAGTTTTAACGTGCAGGTGATACTGTGTCCCATAGTTTTAATGTGCCTGCTGAACTGTATCATACAGTTTTAATGTGCAGGTGATACTTTATTGCACAGTTTTAATGTGCAGGTGATACTTTATCACACAGTTTTAATGTGCCTGTTATACTGTATTGCACAGTTTTAATGTGCGGGTGATACTTTAATGCACAGTTTTAATGTGCAGGTGATACTTTACTGCACAGGTTTATTGTGCAGGTGATACTTTATTGCACAGTTTTAATGTGCAGGTGATACTTTATCACACTGTTTAATTTGCCTGTTATACTCTATTGCACAGTTTTAAAGTGCAGGCAATACTGTATTGCTCAGTTTTAATGTGCCGGTGATAATGTATCACAGTTTTAATGTTCAGGATATAATACTGATTTTCCAATACTTGAGGCAATCCGAGGAAAGAAGTATGGGAAAACTTTGGGTGTGGTACCAGACTGATAGCACTGCGCCGGATGTGTACAATGCATAATTCAGACGTGTGTCACCAGTCATTAATGAACAGTATGAGGTACAGGAGAGTGAAGGCATGGCGGCGGTATGGTAAGCTCGACACACCTTCCTCCCTCACCCCTAATGCCTGCAGCTGGTCTTCAGCATCTTAGCTTACCAGCCAACGCTCATCCTGTATAGCCTTTTCCTAACAGGGTCCATTCCCTTAGCCTCTTCATTATTATTATTCCCACGGCGCGCAGGAACTGCCATCGTGGGCTATGCATGGCAAATTGTGGTCACTCACTCACTCACTCACTCACAGACGACCTTTGAGGGATGTTTTGTGGGACGCATGCGCAGGTGGTGCCAGCTAAAACGTGTCTGCGGAAGTGAGTTGCTCCGTGGGTCTGGACGGTTCCGTCCTTGTCCTGTTAGGTCAGAGTCTGGAGCTCAGAACTTTCCCGCTCACTCTCTCTCTCTTTGTCGGCGCGCGGTCATGTTAAGCTGGTGCTTTAGGCGATCGTGTTCAGTTATTGCAGCAGTTAAAATGCAACCACCCCCCCCCCCCCCCCCCCACCCCCCGTGAGCCCTCAGTCATCCATGGTTGTTGAGGTCCGATGGGAGCTTGAATGGAAAAGCCCATGAAGGGAGGGAATGAAAGGGATCTTTGTGACCGATTGGCTGCTGAGCAGACAGGAACCCTGGGAAAGGCGCCTGACGTTTTTTTTTTATGTTGCGTAACACCACTGCCTCCTCAAAGCTTAACCTCAAAGGAGAGTTTGCCGGCTCCATGTCCCTGCACTAGCTGTGTAAATCAACACCCAACATTTTATTTATTTGTCTGGGAGCAGTGCCATTGTCCCTGTCCGTGCGGTTGTTGCTTCATGGCCGTGCTTTTCTTGAACGCCACCAGGAGTTACTGACTCTTTTCTTTCAAGCTGATTATCCTTGTTGCTCGTACCCCATAGTTGATGCCTCTGTATCTCAGTCATTCCAAGATGTCTGTCAACAGGAAGATAATGGGGTACTGGAATTACGTGCTCTTGAATGGGCTGACGGATGACAAGCAGGCACTGGCACTTTATTGTGCAACATTGAAAAGGAGTTGCTCAATAAACAGTGCAGATACAGTTGAATTTAAGTTCACAGATACTGAAAGGGGACATATGTTCAGCAGAGCCTTCGTTCAGCTTGAAGGCAGTTATATGTGTCAAAGTGTCATATTGTCATATCAGTGATACATACAGGCGTAAATCTGAAGTGCCACCGTTATAGTAATTCAAGACTATAAATATCCCTGCGGACTCTACAGTACCACCGATAGTTTCTCCCAGAAAATGGAGGACACCGACAATGTATCCCCTCCTTCTGACAAAATCTAATCTAAAATACCATCGATGAACTACATCCCATAATACATATAAATTTCCAGTGCTGCAGTGGTAGCCATGGTGCTGATGTGGGGCCACACCGTGCCCTCAAAAGTTTCCTTTTCTTAATGAATACAAAGCCGGGTTGTGTGCTGTGCTCAAGGGGCCTCTCCCCCACTGAGAGCTTACACGGATTGCTTCTGTAATTCAGTTCTCAAAAAAGGTTAGGCAGCATAACAAGAATTAGTGTTCCTCAAAGGTTTACGGCCATTTTGTGTCCATAAAGTGATGTATAATTAGGCAAGGAACACTCTTTTGTTAAAATAATTTTATGTCTAGTAGGCATCCATCTTTTTAACTTACAGTCTGTGTATTTGTTAATTGGGAGGTTGAAGAATGCTTGATGTGCCAGGGTTCTACACCTGCTTGTGATTGAGTAATGGCATTGGATCGTATTCTAATTTAATTCATGTCCCCAGTGCAGAATCAATGAGAACTGTTGCAGAGTATGCTTTGTATGCTTATAGTGCACATGTACTCTTCACATGTTGGGTTCTCACATGTGGTTTTTGAACACGTGATTTTTTTCGTAAGGGCACTTTTCACACTAACCCCATCAATTTTGACACCTCTTTTTGTCACAATACGTTAACATTTTGCAATTGTCAGCTTTATGAAGAGGACGTTATTGTGTAAGAATATGAAGAAAGAGCATTAGCAACCGTAAGATGCCTTCATCGTCTCATCAAGTCACAGGTCATCGTTACAGTGAACAGTTAATGACTGAATCAAGTTGAAAATTTTGTGGCAGGGCATAAAGTTTAGATATCCAAAAATGATCTTCTTCTCCTCCCACTTACTACTTCAGCATACCTGTTACTCATTGAGATTCTGTACACAGTTGCAGAATTCAGGATTTGAGTAAACTGAGTTGGAGAGTGGGGAGTGTTTGCATATGTCTAATCTTTGTGTATAGAAGAATATTGGGATGAACAAAAGAGAGATGGAAATAGAGAACGCCATTTGTCATTAGCCAACTTACTCAACAGCTTCTTAATGGACTCAACAGCTCTCTGATGTCATTTGAAATATCCTGCCATGTCCTTTTACCAGTAATCTGTTAATTCAGTGATTGCAGCTCACAGGACTGACTCAAACTCAGTAATACGATAATAATAATGTACATAGCAATAAATCTTCTAAACTAAATTATTTAATTCCATGTGAATTTCAAAACAAGAAGCAGAATTGAAGAAGAACGGGTGGAAAAACCAAGGGACCTGCTTTTCCAATTTAAAATGCTGACGTGGGGAGGAACTAGATCATACTGTGTTGAAAACCTCAAGGTTTTTGTGAGATAAACAGACCCTTTACATTTGTGCATATGGCCAAAAATGTATGGGTTTAGATATTGTGTGCTGTACTCTTGTATCTACTCAGGTTTTTCATGGTTATTTTTTAAAAATATAAAATTAGGAGTAGTTCATCTTTTATCTTCAAGTAACATTTGCCAGTTAGATAAAAGGGCACCTCTCCATGGCTGTCAGAATTTGTTTTGGCAATATGGATTTGAACTCTACAGTTATCTGTCGTACTGCAATAATCTGGTCACTATGAAATCAGGGGGTTGTTGATCCAGTTTCCAGCTACGCCATGCTTGTGTCTTTGATTCTGTTTCCTTGCTGGGCATTTAGTGATTGGTGTAATGGCCATATGATGGCTTAGTTGTACTGTCAGGGCTAGTTATTTTGACCCTTAAACATAGTGCACAAACTTTGCATTGCCTTTCTTGTGCATTCATCTGAATATTGGCTCATCAGGTGGAATTTAATTTGTTCCAGGTTTCCATATTTGAAAAAGGATATTGTTATCTGAGCAAGTAAGGGATGGAAATATTCTCCCAGCAGTCCAGCTAAGTCAGTTATATATAATAAAATAAGGAAGGAGATACCGGAGTCTAACCAGATCCAGAGGCCCCACAGGAAGCGGCAACAGACACCTGTTCATGTTATGCCTGTTCTTGTGGAAAAATAGGGGCGTACAGTATATATGTTCAAGAATTTGATTTTATGTCCATGAAAACACCCATGCTATGTCTACAGAATCTGTTCAGAATGACTCTTTGTATTTTTTCAGTCATGAGGGAAGGTGTTGTGGAGACAGATAACACATCTGTGTCTTACATTGCTTGTGAGTTATAGAGCTCTTGATAGCCCATGTCCTTATCACGCCATATTTTTGTGCCATGAATACAAAGTCATTGCTTTAGAATTCAAAGGTTAACCTCGGTTGCTTTTATGTATAGGATCAGAATTCAAATTGCTATCTGTTTGCCCAGAAAATGATTCTTGGGAAGATTTTGAAAGCAGAGAATCCAAGGTATTTTGATGATAAGCATAGAAGTGGATTTGAAAATTAATTCTGAGGCATATACATTTTAAGAAGAATTCACACTCCTCATAGTAGGTGGTAAGGAAAATATGATACCCTCCCACAAATTCAATTAAATAGACTTTCAACCATCAAATAAACAATTATAAGTGATTCTTAGTGGCAAAATTGCACTTTGGGAACTGTAGTTCAAAACTGAAACCAAGCCCTCTCAGTGTACTGGCCATTTACACTTGACATCAAGGTAAAGTGCTCTGGCACTGCTTTCTTATGTGTGGTGAAGCATTCAGAGATATGCCCGCTAGACTTATTGGTCGACAGTCAGCAGAGCTGATTCTTCCAACTGTCTACCCTCGTATTTCCTTGTTCCCTTAGGACCTACTGGGAGTATCTTATCCCCTAATGAAAATAATTTGCTAGCCTTACTATTATTGATGTCCTAGTCTTATAGTTGATATTCCTCGGGAATTAGTTTCATGCTCCTTGTGGCTCCATGTGGTAGCCTACACTTTAATTTGGATTCTTTTTTATGTTAGCCGACAGTTGTTATGGGTGACCATCCTAAAATGATCCACATGACAGGGAAATTCCCGAGGTTATACACAGTGATCACGCTGCCATGGTAACACATTCCCTCACTGTCCAAAGAGTTTGTCAAAGCCTAATTCCATTGGTGTTCCTTCAACTTGGACGATCCCAAAGAAGCCTTGTATTTGTTCACAAGCAGGACATAAAATGAAATGTCAGTCAAAGTGACAGATACTGCCTCATGCCCTAGATATATATATATTTTTTTTTTTCAGAATAACTGTGAATAGGTGTCTTTGTTCCTTGGAGAATCAACTTAAAAACATACACATTGCAGACATTTTCTGAAATTCTCTTAGATTGTGTAGATTTCAGTCTGTGAAGTAATTTCTAGTTTTACTAATTTCTGTTGATCTTGATCAAAACAGCTTGCATAGCTCCAAAACTGAAGGCTCCTGAAATGCAGTAAGGAACTCCCTGACCATTTAACATTTTTCATCTGGCGTTGGCCATGAACTAGCTTAGAGGGCTGGAGCTGTCTCAGTGCTGCAGCTTCCAGCCACACCCTCAGTAAGACAAACAAAAGGGTTTAATGAGAAATCTAAACCTACAGGAAAAATGTGTTTTGAAAAGGCGATACAATTCCTTCCTTTGTCCTTGTAAGAGAGGTTCACTTGGTGCTAACGTGCTGCTTCCAAATCAACATCCTTGTCCTTGTGTCTTTTTCAAATACACATGAAATTCTTCTAGAAAAAAAAGAAATTCTTTTTTTTTTTTTACATAAAGCAGACACCCAGTTACCCTGTAATGAGACTAAATACAAACTCGAATAGATCATTTGCTCTGTGTGTTTTTGTATGTAAGGTCAAGTCTTTCTAACGTTGCAGTGAGTTGGCTATTTATACCCAATGTTGGGTGTGGTCCTGTGGTCTTAAGGTCCAAAGCTCTTGCTCTGCGGCCTTGGAGATTTAGGATATGGTTTTGAGATTTATTTGAATTATGTCCCTATGTTCACTAAGTGCTTGTCCATGCAAGGCCTTTTATTACCCAAGTGCTTACAAGATATATTTACAGACAATTTTCCATGGATGTTTGTGCATGTGCCCAAGCTAACATAGGGAGAGTAGTTCTTATGGTACAGTATTTAATTTTGTATGCATTGGTTGAAATTCCATATGTCCACGTCTTCAATAACAGTAGTTATAAAACTCTTATTATTTAAAAATTTTCAGAACCATGAAGAAACCTGAAATACCAAAGTGAAAAAAAAAAATTATATTGTGCCCTGTCTGTTACAAATATTTTTTTAGAAATATATTTGAGGAAAACACTAGTAACACAGCTGAAGTCTCACACCCAAAAGTGGGCATGGCCTCATATAAATTAACAATACTGCTTCATGACATAGGGGTCACAGATTTGACTAGAACTGGTGATTATCAAGTGCAGGAAGTCAGCTGGACAGGATATCAGCTGCAAAGGAAACATATTATGTAGCAAGACTTCCTCTTCCCATTCTTTGTATGGATTGTATTGTGACAGTATGGAGTTTTCCTGACAATAATACATGATCAACACACAGTCAATACGATATCACTCATGTGGAAATTGTAGTTCATATTGTCCGTTTGTACTCTCTCCATGTTTTTCTGATGTCGTTCCATGCTACATTTTTTACTAGAACATGAGAGTTCACTGACCATTCCATGAATCTGTCAGTACAAACATTGATTTTTGTCAGTGAAACAATAGAAAGAATACATACTGTTCCAAAATGTTCCCGAATGTAATGTTCCAGGATGCAAAAGGACTCATGATTACATGATTGAAAGAAAATAAATTTGAACTGACAATCAGCTCTTTTTGTGACTGTTATTCAGATAAACTATGATTAGATCAATATGAAACATTGATCCTGGAAGCGCACATATATATGTATATATATATATATATATATATATATATATATATATAAAAGCTCAGTGTTGCACATCTAGAGACTTTACCATTATTAGAGTTGCTCTCTTATTAAAAGTGGAATGCATGCAATATTTGAGCAGGTAAATATACTTGGATAAAACGTTAAGCTTTGTACTTCTCATCATTCTTAGGCTTTACGGCAATGCAGTTAGAAAAAAACTATTTAAAAAAAAAACAGATTTAGAGTTTTTATGATTATGATGGAATCTGCTGTGACATTGGATAATTGAGGATGTCAAGCCAAGAAGGTTTCTGCAAATCTGTTAGTTTTCATTTTTGGCCCCCTTTGAGCAATTAACAGTATTTATTTGGAGGTGCTGTCCCTGCAATTAAACCTTTGGCGAGGGGCACGGGAGTGGAAAGCCACCTGTAGCCTGACCCGTGCCTGTGAGCGCATGTTAAACTGGCCCTGTGCCAACGCAGGGGTTCAACAATGATGTCACCCAAAAGAAAATCTAGGGGAAAAAAATAAGCCCTGACTAATGAAGTTTCCTTGCTCCCTGTCCTCCTTGACCCCTCCCCCTTGGTTCCCCTCTCCATCCTGATCTCATTGGGTGGGTGGGGGGGGGGGGGGGGGTCCTCTTCCTCTGGAAGAAGAATCATGGGCTGAATCATCTCACTCCAGCCTGCTCATGTGGAAATATGAAGGGTGGCTCTTTGTGTCGCACTCCCCTCAGCAGAGACCCTCTCAGTGCCCTCTGAGGAGGCACTGCGCATGGAAAAACTTTACATCTTAAAGGAACGTGTCTGAATGGCGAGGGTTTTACATTCCTAAACGCTCTGGGAATTTTTTCAGTTGAATGACTTTTTTTTCTTTTTTACCTTGATGAATCGCAAATTAGACCATTAGGAAGAAACAAAGTGTTGCTTGCTTTCAACTTATTCATCACTCTGAATTCTCACTGTGCATACATAGTGTACAGTAAATGAATTGTATATATGACACTAAGGGTGTGCAGGCCTCATTTATGGTTGATAGAGATTTGACAGAGCTGCCTGCTCCCACAATGTATGTCTGTGCTGGATGTGGGTGGCAAGAGTATTGATAACCAAAAGTGGATAGCAAAGTGCTATTGACTTTATACTTTGTCAGTTTTATTTTTGGTAGCAATCAAATAGCCAAAGACATAATAGTCAGTGTAACAAATCTTGCCTTGCGCACAGTTATGCTGCTAGGACCTGAAAGGTAATTGATTTTTCTACACATATTTAAAAATAGCTTTTTCTGCTCTGTAGATGGGTTAGGATTTTTAAGAAGTACCATATCACTTCCTTCCAGAATACACTTGGTTCAGAACTGATTCAATTTTGGTTAAATTTTGAATGCACTAATTCAGTTTTCACATTACCCTCAATATTGACAGCTGCATATACTGATGGTGAATGTGTCGCACTGAATTCTGGGAGAAGAAGCCCACAATCTTGAAAAGTAGATATAGCCTCTCTGCTAAAGTTCACAATCACTGGTGTAATTCTGAATCCAGTTACCCAAATTTCCATTGGGAGACCTTTCCAAGCCTAGTTGGTGCGTATGAAGTTCTTTCTCCCCCCTTGGATATTCTATAGACGAACACTGAAAGCCTGTCTTTGGTTCAACACAAGTGAGCATTTCTTGGACTGCTCCTGGGGCAAACTCCCACAACTGCGTAGCATGTTATAGATGAAAGCTTGCCCTTTGCCCAAAAGTCAAAATAAACGTGGCCCATGTGGATGGAGCTCAGACTTTATTTAAGCAAAGCTACGGCAGGGGAAGTGGAAATAGGCAATGCAAACAGTATGCACTTCATTCTTTTTACATCGCAGGCGCCTTTATTACAAGCATGTGAGCTCCGGTGTCTCCTCCTGCTTTGCAGGAGACAGGATCTCCATTCCAAAGGTAACGGGCCAGTCAAACCCAACAGATTCAGGGAGCAGCTGACCATCTATTGGTTTGCATTTGTGAAGGAGGCAAATATAACATGTGTGTTTTTGTATGCTTCATGTTTGTGCATTGACCTGTGCACATAGATGGCATTTACAACAACAAACAGAGAGGAAGAAAGTGGAAGAAAGAGGGCGAAGGAAAGGTCTATTGTAATGGAACCCTTACGTTGGCCCAAACAGGCCTCCCTCTATATCTAATGGAGATGAAGGGGGATTTCATCAGACTTTATTTGATCCTTTGACGTAATTTAATGTGTAATTTCTTCACAGTAACATAATGTGTTCGACCCACATCACTGATTTTTAAGAAACCAGAATTTAAAAAATAATAATCATTTTGGTTATTTATGTGTGATTCGCATTCAGGGAAGGATCAGAGTGATTCCATTTTAAAGCCTCTCAAAATGAGAAGAGGAGCAAAGATGAAGCATAAACTGAAACAAAAGTTAGAAACAAAAATAATTTGAATTAATAACCTACCCAGATGGTCCGAAAAATGGCTCATTCCACTCAAAAATTGCAGCTAAGTTACAGTATAAATAAATGAACTCATTTGTGCTGCAGTGGTCTCCTGTTGGCAGATTCATTTAAGGATGAAGTAATTTCTTTTCCTTTTTTCTGTTTTTGTTCTGCCAAATAATTACATTAGCACAATTGCAGGAAGCAGTGATTTGATGTTGATCTGAAAGAAAAGCATTGCCCTTTGGAAATTCATTTGTGCATTTTCCTGTACAAATGAGCAGATGTACAGATGTCTGACTGCGCTAATGGCAGTGATTTCAAACACAAAATAGTTTTTTTTATCTATTTAAAAAAAAAATCCTGATCTGGTGTGTGCAGAAAACCAAGAGCAGGGGAAATGTATGCGTTAGATGGAAATGAATTACACTGTTTGTCTTACATTGGTGGTCCCACAATCAGGCAGACTATCCCAGTTCATAACCTCTGTTTCCTAGAGGTTCGGCTTCTTGCAGCTCTGCGGGGAGTCATTGTAGACGAGTCATGGGTGCTGGCAGGATATTTATGTGGATCGTTTCCCAGCAACAGTGACTGTGCTGCTTGTTTCATCCAGGCAACAGGTTTTAGCAGAACTGTGGAGTGTAGTGTAGAGTCACAAGAATCCCATGAGCACCCAGAGGTTCTCTCACCTCTGGATCCAAACACCAGTGCTGTCAGGTTCCTTAGAAACACGATGAGCTTTTATAGCGTTGTTTCCTTGCTAATGTTCCCACACATCTGCTTGCAAGGCCTACCCCAAAGCTCAGATTGGTGGAGCATATTATCAACATTGCTTGCATGATACACATCACCGAAACTCAAAAGCATCACTTAAATTATCTTTTCATAAAATACATATATTCATTAATTACCCTATTGCATTATTTTGAAATCTGTACATACAATTAAACATGAAATCCAAGCACATAGCAATCATAGGGCTCTATGAAATGCTCAATAAAGTCTTACACTCAATTTTGTTTGGAAGATAACCCTTTAATTGATGTTTAAGTTGTGGATCAGTAACATATTACATCCATTGCACTTCAGTAACATATATGGTCAGAGTAACATAAAGTACCAATCTAAATTCATATTTAATTCCAGTTCCAAAGCTCTCAGATCCAGTACAGCTCAAGTTCCATAGCTTTGAAAATTTTCTTCATTATCAAATTAATTATCAGTTCCACACATAAATTCCATCTGACCTCTAAATTTCATTCCAATTCAGAACTGAGACCAAGCCAGTCATTACCCAGGCATTCATCCCTAAAAAGCCCAGCCCAATGCACTAACTTAGAAGCTTTGGCATTCACACACTGATAAGCTGAATTAATGTAATCGCTCAGATCTTTGCTTCCTGTCTGGGATCAAAGACCGCGGTGTCCCCACGGTCACTGCTGCAGACCAGCCGGGCACTCATCCCTAATTAGCCAGAATGAGCAAGCCATTGGGTGTAGGGACTCCCTACAAACCAACACCATTGTGTGCACATTTAGTTTGAAACATGCTTAAACCTTCAGTGTATGCCTCACATCTCTGACCCATATTTATTTATTTATTCATTTATTTATCTGGGACAATACAATTTCAACAAGTTCAAATCAGACATGGTGCATACAAGATAAAAATAGATGGGTTGGGAATGCTGCTCAATGCAATATCCCTGGCTGTAAAACTCAGCGTTTCAGTTACGCTGCTTGCTGATGTCACCCTCTGGAGCCTTAAGTTGGGCAGCACCAGTAATGCTCGTGGACTAGTAATACAGCATGATACAGAAATCAAAACTATGCAACCACATTTGACATTCAATAGCAAAACAATAAATAATAATAACGAAATGTCTCTATATCTTGGAACATTTCCACAGTGTTCTACAGTTGTGATGTAAAGTGCCGATCGAAAATGCCCTCAGTAATGCAATGCTTTATAAGTAATGCTCTACTCCCAGAGCTACTATACCCACCTGCCTTATGCTACACATCACCTAAAATCTGAAAGAAGTGGGCCTCTGTACAGTGAGTTTGCAGATCCCGGTTTGGCCACAAGCCATTGGCTGTATTTATCTATTTAATCAGAGCCTGACATCAGAGCCAAGCTGGACCGGGTCCTTCCTGCATCGCCTGCTCTCCCCTCTCTCCATGGCTAAGTGAGGACTGGGCTTCCCTGTGGCAGCAGGAATTTCCAAGGAAGTTCTCTCTCAAAGTGTCTGTCCACAAGTCTGAAGCTAGTCTCTGCAGGCGATAGGACACACTTTCTAAAAATAGAGCTTGATTCAAGCTCTTGTCTGGAACTCTGCTGGCTATTATCAAGGGGGATATTTAAACAACAATTATCTCCTTTGAAAGATAACAAAGGAAACGGTTTTGCTCTGAAGAAGGTTGTGGAGCTTTTAGACCTAAAATGCATTCAGTGTAATTATTCAGCTATTTTCTACGGTATCTATGAAACTATGTTTGTCTACATTGCAAATAGTCCAAAGTTAGAAGTGAGCTCCAACTTCTGTGTTTTCAGCTCCAACTTTTACAACAGTCAGCTCAAATTTTTGGGTTTCGTATTTCATTAAAAAAAACAACAAAAAAAACATGACAACGACCAGAGCACTCACATCATGTATTTGCTTAGCAGAGGCTCTGAACGGATTGGTGATCTTAAATTACATAACAAATGTCAGGTCAATGCTGAGGTAAAACAAAGTATCATTTAACTTTAGGACAATTACATAATTTATCCAATATGCTGCACTGTTAATTGTGAAAAAACAGGTATATTGAAGTGTCATATACACTGTATCTGTGAAATACTAGAGACTTTATACTTTGTGTCACGTAGTATCAGAAGCTGAAGTGCGATAAACATCTATAGTATTTGTCCTCTTCCATAGCAGTACCACATCTTACCTTGTTATCATAGCCAGTCAGACCAGGAATCTCCCTCTACCAGCTGCGCTTGCTGTATCAGTCATCTGGAGTCTGGTGCCAAATCTCTGGTTGGCATAGACAGGTGGCTCAAAGCCAACGTAAAGTGCAGGGCTCGCTTGCTCAGAGTTACTGGCAGATTTTAATCCGGGTCTCAGGGAGACCTCCCTGGGAATACGATCCTTCAGTGAAACTGCTGGGGGGTTGCTTCTCCAGCCCAACGTGCATAATCTGGATTATTTGCCATTTGCACTGGCTGGATGTCTCAGACTCTCCAGTGTCTACGCTGCTCAATCCCTCACCATTTATATACCACATCATGCTGTGTATTTTGACTGCGTTCAACACTAGATGATCGAGTTATATGACTTGAGATGTATGGTCTGTTTATTCCATTGCGACTTTTTCCTTTTTCCGTTTACTGAAGAAATTGCAATTGGGAAATACGATTAACAAAAGGAACAAGAAGAGGAAGTGGTGACAAACTGCGTCCCCATATCTGTTAGATTAACTGGACAGAGCTAAACTCCTTCAAATCAATTGATTGATGAATTGGCTAAAGACTGGTGAAAGAACGCAATCTTGTGGGACCATTTATACCTTGTCATGTACTCAAAGAGCTTAATGCAGTAGTATAAATGTTCAGTTTGTGAATCTAGGACACCAGATTTTGTCTTTAAGAGAGAGGGTATAGAAAGAAAAATTCAGAAAATGAACCTTCAACCAGATTGGAGTGACAGATCGGCCACTGATGTTGCCTTTTTCAGGATAAAGTGCACCATAATGTACTATGATCATCTTTCAGCCACTGTGGTTTCCAAGTGGAGGGATGCGTCTTTGATAGAGAATAGAGGACATTTCCTGCATGATGTGGTTTGTTTCCACGACGTCAAACACATGGAGTTATATGTTGCCCTGGCGACAACACCAAATTGTGCAAGAGACCAGATGTGTGGCCAGATGACCTTCCCCCCACAATCATAAAATGATGAACATAAATCCAAGAGCTCTTTATTATTCTAATGCGGTAATCTCTCTGACTGTGGGTTCGCTTACTGTTCATACAGAGGAACGTTTTTGTGAGGAAATGTGGTTTTGGCATATTTCAGCAGCAATTTGTCTACTGTCTCTAATTTGTCTATGCCTACTGAATAAATGCGTCCTAATTCTGCAATTCATAAGTCTTCAAATAATCCTTCATCTTTAATAATAATAATAATGTATCAATGTCATTTGGTTGTAAGTCATTCTGAATGCGTTCAGCCCACGACTGACCCTTAAATTCTAAATCAAAGGTATTTTCAATGTGTTTCAAACATATTTCAAAAACTGACCTTGGTATTCAGTCATGTTTTGGTAGTACCATCATATTCACCCAATTTTGACTTGTTGAAAGACTTATCTTGTTCACCCAGGCAATAAATAATTGTCGCTTATAACAAGGTAGTTTGCACTCAATGATAAATGAATACATTTTTCAATCAATAAACTTAAAATGTTGTTCATTTTAGCTTTGACTGAAAATATTTTTTTATTTTAGAATTTATTCAGTTATAACCTGACTCTGAAATGCGGTTCTGCCGCATGGGGGTGAAACTGGAAATTCTAGCATTGCCATTACAAATACATATTTATATAGGCTATGTATAAATGTCACATGACGATGCTGGAAAAAACACACAATGAAACGGCTCAATAATTATAACTAACAACATAACTAATAAATGATATTAATTTAAGAAATGGATAAAAACGCTTGCTGTTTTGCCTCTGCTGGCAAATCATGTGAGACTGTAGCATCTCCAGGCACACTGCACCCGCATCGATGTGTAGGGTTAATAAAAGGGGGTGTGGTTTCGTCCGATAGCTGACCCAGCCCCTACTGTAAAACCAAAATATTGTCCGCGAATTGAGTTGTGGATTACAAATGATACGTTTCTCTTTAAACGTGGGGCATAACGTAACGTTTGAAGCCCATCCCTTGGTCGCCTCCTCTCTGACAGAAAAAAAACAGCCGCGATTACTACCAATGATTTACGGATCAAGCTGCCTGTTCCTCAGCGCGTCTTGGTGACCTGATGAGGATTGATTTACCGTGGAGTGGACCTGATATTGAACAATCGGAAACCGCAAACATACCTTTATACTTTGTTCAGAGATGCCAATGGAATAATAACAAAAGGCTGCACAATAAAGGCTTTTTTTTATCCCAATGAGCGGGTTAAATTTACAAGTAACAGGCTTCTTGGAGAAATTCAACGCAGGAAAACACCATCAGTACTGACTCCAGTAAATGTTTATTCTGGAAATAATTACATTTTGCTGGCTGCTGAACGGGAACTGGAACATCCTGCAAAACCTTACATAACTCAGCTTTGTGTGGGAGATCTTCAAGATGAGTTGATCATATTGGCTATCCTACAATTGACACGTACGTATGAAACCTGTAGTCGTCTGTTTTTATGTTAACATGGGCACTTCATAATATAGCATTGCGAACGTGTTTAGCGTCGTTTAGTCATTGTTGATACCAAAAAATCACTTAATCCACTTGGATATCGACAAACAAGCTACCATTTCTTGCTCTAATTGTGTAATATTTACCTTTGCTTTAATCAACACAACATGCTTTTTTGTTGTCTGATGCAACGAATGGGACTGGTTTTGTCTCAGACCAGTGACAGACACAGAAAAGCGGGAATTGGTATGCTCCACGATCCATCAAACAGAATTAATCCTTTTGACTCTCAGTGAGAAGATTCTCCAGACATGCGCATTGGGCCCCACTCTCAGTCACGTAATTAATGCAGTTAGCATACATTAACATATCAGCACATGGTTCGAGCATCGTCCCTACACAGGTGATGTAGGTTGGATTGACAATGGTTGCTCGATATTGCTTCAAATATTTTGTGTTTAAAGTTTAAACTAATTACCCATTGCTCATTATAGAACGTGTCTTTAATTATTATGCTATTTATTACATCGTCAATGATTTTTTTTTTTTAATTCAGATTTGTTTATAAAGCCAGCAGGCAAACACTAAAACTGATGCATTATAGTTTTGAATAATATGTTTATATGTTAAATGCGACATCCCAAAACAGGACACATTATAACGGGGCTCTATGTATGTAAATCTTAAGAACGTACATATATAAAGCATACATACAAACGTATAAATCTGACAACAGAAAATGGATTGTACAGACGCATATTTTGTTCAAAGGCTACTCTTCAACACTGGTATCCCCATGGTTCTGGTACACTAGAGTATGAGCGCCCCCTAGGTGTTTTTCTCACGTGCGGCCTTTTCATTATTTATCCAGCGACGCCCTCCTTACCGTTACTCAGTGGCAGTTTTTTTTTCTCTCTCCAGTAAACAGAAATTCAGCCATATTTACATGTGTGGTTACACTCAGTGATTAAAGACCGTTTCTTTTTGTAGCTAAAATCTGTTAACTGTTAACCTTTTATTTATTTATTTATTTATTTATTATACAGTGCTAGATACTATAATCTATCATGTGGGGAATCATTTTGACATATAGCCTGGTTACATCTGATTCTGAGGATCAAGCCGACTGGATTAAGTATCTTGATTTTCATAAATGAGCTTTAAAAATATCCTATGATTATACTTAGCATTTAATTCAGCTTATTGCATTTTCTTCCACCTTGAACAGATTACACGAAATCAGGACTTTCTGGATTCAGAGGACTCCTTTGTGGGAAGAAACGGACGGATGTGTCCTGACTCCCGAAAGCATCCGAATGCAATAAGGGTGTGCTTCCCTCGCCGCCAAAAAAGACCGAATTTAACCAACAGTAGTTACCTATTTTCTTGAGCTCTAATTTAACAGTTAGTGTTTTGGCCATCGATTACTTTCAGTAAGATACTTTCTGCGAGGCTGGCATGGAAATACGGTTGCAACATAAATAAACATATAGGCAAACAAACATCCCCACATTAATCCGTGGAATTTATTTCAAAATAAAGACAATGGACATAAAAAGCGAAACTTCGTAGCATATTATAAATATATTTTTTGAAAAATAATTCAAATGCAAAAAGACTGTACCACCCACACCCCAAATGTAACTGAGAACTTGGCTAAAATTATGAATGACAGAACGCACTGCATACCGGAGTTGACAGCTGAGGCGGACTTTGAATTCCCTGCTGCTTGCGCTGACTCCCCCCAAGTCTCTGACGGAAAGGATGGTTTGTGCAAAACTGCATTGCTGAAACGTACAGACACCGGAAATTCAGCAGAAAATCAGGATTGGTGTCTGGAAAATACTCGAGAGGGTAAACAGCAAGGGGGAGCGACAGACTCTGTGACGAAGGGGCACCACAACTATTTTGGCACTAATGACTATGCACAAAAAACGGGAGGAGGAGATACAGTAATCGTTAATGCAGATGACAAACATATAGCAACTGATAGATGGGTTCGTGAAAATGTCCAACAACCAAGCACTTTCCAGTTGCTTACGGTTGACCAGACGACAGCACAAAGCAAATCAATAAGCAAGAGGGTGACGAAGCAGATAAACGGTGCGCAGGAGAACGTTCCATGCAGTCTGGGTTCTTCTGTTTGCATTTCTGGCGAATCCAAAGAGGAAAGGCAATCGGAAAGCGCATTTTCCGTGTACAAAGAGATCCAAATAGTGAGAAGTCAGTGTCAGATTAATACTGCCTCTTCCGTGTTGGAGGAGGAGGGGACCGCTGCGCCTGTCACTTATTGTATCTCCACGGGACCGGAGCCAACACATGAGCTCGGTCATTTAGTCAGTGCGGGAAACACATCACATGAGAGGGAAGACGACACAAACACAGTACTGGGAAATTCGGGGCTGCACTGGATGCAAGAACGATGTGATAGTGGAAATGGACTGGGAGCCATATGTTCTTTAAAAGAGGATCCAGATTTAGTGATTGAAGTATCTGGAAAGAAAATCCAAGCGCACAAATCCGTTTTAGCTGATAAAAGTGACTATTTCAAGGCGCGGCAGTCTCGAGACATTCTAAAGGTTAAAGGGGTAAGTTACAGTACTTTAACTGTTCTGGTAGATTATATTTATTCGTCCCGAATGCAGGTGAACAAGCAGAATGTTGTAGAGGTCATCACCGGAGCTAAAATCTTGCAAATCCCGTCCGCTGTTCAAGCTGCAATGGATACAATGTCGGATCAGATCACAGCCGAAAACTGCTATGAGATTTTGACTATAGCTAAAAAGCAGAGGCTAAGTGAACTGAAAGAAACCGCGTACAAATGCATGAGCGACAACTTTTTACAGATATTAAAGGATCCTGCAGTGTACGGCCGTTTGACGGGAGCGGAGAGAGATCTAATTCTTAAAGGTAGAATGGAAGGCAAGAAGTCTTTGATGGTAGCGGAAATACACGACGCTAATGTCCGCGTCGGAAGCAGACCTCCCAGCCGAGACAGCAGTCGCCCTCAGAGTCCCTTATCATTCGCAACTATCGAAGAAAACCATATGATCTATTATTACAACGAGTCTAAAAAAGAATGGAAATCACTGACTCGGATGCCGGACGAGGTAAACACAAAGGGGTGTGGGATATGCACCATGTACAATTACCTATTCGTAGCAGGTGGAATAAAGGGATATGGAGACAAATGTAAGCTCTCGGACAAGGTATTCTGCTACAACCCTATCACGGACACCTGGAGCGAAATCCGGCCACTGAACCAACCACGGTCACAGCTGAAGCTGGTTTCCATGGAGGGTTATCTCTACGCGATTGGAGGGGAGTGCCTCTTCACCGTGGAGAAATATGACCCTAGGATGGACAGATGGACCACGGTGGCCCCTCTGCCTAAAGGGGCGTTCGCTGTTGCTCACGAAGCGACAATCTGCAATGGTGAACTATACGTGTCCGGAGGCTCTCTCTTTTATCGTCTACTCAAGTACGATCCAAAGAGGGACGAATGGCAAGAATGCCCTTATAACAACAGCAGGAAGAAATCCACCGACATGGTGGCGTTTAAAAATTTCATATACAGGTTTGACGTTAATCGTGAACAGGGTGTCAGTGTGTTTAAATATAATACCGTTGTAAAAATGTGGCACGACAGCGCGTCTCTGCAACAGACCAACCCATTGCCTTTTAGATGCGCCGTTATTGGCAACAACATTTACTGTGTGAACAAATCCCAGGTCCTTCAGTTCATTGTGGAAGAGGAAAACGCACGATTTGGACCAGAACCACTAAAAGCCCCATTCGAGGCAAAAGGCGTCCTCTTTCCCTTCGTGTTGAGCCTGCCCGAGAAGGCTGAGACGAGCGCATGAAGAAGTTTGGAGCTTGCAGTTTCTCCAAACATTCCAATCGAGTTTCGCGGAGACTGACAAATGAACGCGGACACTTGCTAAATAACTGGTGTAAGCTTTGCGTTATGGGCATACGTATTCCAGAGCTTTTAAGTGTCCTATTTCGACTGATTGAGCAAAAATGAAATGTTTTTCGTTGCATGGTTATAACAATTATCACGCAGGGCATACATTTAAAAGGACAACTGTGACATCATGTAACGATCATGACAAAAATGCAAGTCTTTATGCAAGAAGTTCGATTGAGAGTACGTGCAAGATGGAGTTTATTTTGTTTATGTTTAAGTCTTTTTATATGTGCTGTTGTATTGGATAGATCATACTTTCAAGAAAATGTGGTGGTTGGCAGCATCTTGAGGTTCCGAAGAACTGTCATGCAGTAATATGCGTAGGACTATGCTGCTTTGCAAAACCATAAAAGCTATGCAGAACCTCAGCACCACTTAGAAAATCAATATTCTAAATTTCTTATGGAAAAAACTGCATTCGTCAACATGCCGTCACTTATGGACCCAACCCCTTAATACCTCCTTAATACCAATATTAAGTGCTGTTCTATTGTTATTTCTCTGTTGTGAAACTGAAGGGTAACATCTTGAACTAATTTATTTAGTTTTTTTATTGACAGAATTTGTGGAACTGACTTCATTACTCGATACACACCATAAAACCCACATAATTGCTTTCTCATGCCTTTGAGACACACTTTGGCAAACAATCTGGAAAACAACCCTGACAGGTATACTACTTTCGGGTCTGATAAAACTTATTCCCAAAAAGTAACAACAGGCGTTGATCCCTGAAAAAAAGAGCTGTGAATGTACAGTGGGCTATTGGAAATCATCGTGGATGTGTTTCACGAGACGGCCATTTCTATTTTAGTTTACGGAAGGCCAAACAAAAATGCCTCGGGAGTCATCGATTAATGCCCAGAGCGGCCTTGCACCTGAGTCGGACCTTTCCGGAACCTGAGCCAGGAATTAACGCCTGGCTGTAAAATGTGCTGTACCTGCCCCTGACAGTGCCACACTTGAAGAAGGTCTTTTGACTGGTGAGGCGTGGCTCTGAGATCGGCATCATGCTACTCTGCATGCTTCGAGCATTTCTAGGCCGGGTTTCATCCTTGCTCAGGCTCTCTTTCACTGTTCCTCTGTAATTCTGACACACGCCCTTCCTCCAGGCTGTGGGGTGGATCTTGAGCAATAGGATTAATCGGCCCTTCATAATCACTGTGGAAACGACAGTCTCAACGGTTGCTGCCATTGTGTAACTTCCTATTTTTCAAAGACAGAAAGAGAAGGTGGTAATACGTGTTTGACATCGCCCTCTCCGCTGCAGTGCGCTTTCAGCCCTGCTGAGGGATCGGGGATGCAAAGTCATTCCTACATACAGCGTTTTTCCTCGTAGGGCGAATGTTAAATTCAGATAGATAAGAGTCTGTGAAAGCAGTCACTGTAAATTCAATTATGCACACCTCAGCCCCTTAGATCGCCCGTTACCATCTCCTCTTTGATTGGCTGCGTGCCTGTGTTTCGTCCTGCGTAGATGTGGCTCCACTCTGTGAGACCTTATGCCATTGTAGCAATGCCAGGGTGTAACGGACTCTGCAGCCTTCTACTGAGTGGCACAGTTTACTGAGGGGGGTAGAATTGTAACCCAGTAGCTCTTCAATACTGGGGGGGGGGGGGGGGATGGGGTTCAGTGTCAAAGTTAACAGCCTTCAAAAAGGTACTGCTGTGGGTTCTGAGGGGGACTGTTGTGGGACTTACCCCAGAAAAGGTATAGATTTTTGTTTTCATCTTTTTTTTTCTGAGCAGCAACATTTCTGAATTTGCTTTTATTTCAGTATCACCATGTTTAATCATTCTGCTTTTGTACACAAGCTGGGGTTGTACTTAGCGAGCAGGGTAGACTTAAGTACTCTCCTTTTATGTCTTTATTTTTTTTTTCTTTATGGCCATAAGTACCGTCACACGTTTGGTATTTTTTTTTTCTATGAAGTTGAGCCAATAGTGAATGTACAGCTGGGGAAAGTGTGTGTGATGCGTAATGTTCTGGTTTAAAAGAAGGGAATCACAGCTTTTCGGACTAGGCAAATGAGGACAGGTCATTTAACTGGATGTAATCCTGACTCATTAGACTGAGAAAGTGTTGGGTTTGGGAATTTGCTGACACGTACAGTAAATACATGGCTTAAAACTAAGTATCATACCGTATATCACTCTCTGTGCAGGTCAAGGCTATGTCAATAAATGTATTTAATAAGAGCTAACACACTGATATGAGGCTTTAAAACTGTTGAATGGTGTATTACTGTAAAAATGAAGTGCTGCAATAAAATGGTCATTAGAACCCAAACTGCTTCTGCTTGTCCGTTATGTACTCAGAAATGTGACCGCATGTATTCTAACCACTGAAAGCTGGACAAAATCACTTGCATAACTGATAGAATATTCCTTTGGTTTTTTTGGATTGTGTAAATCAACATGATTATTGGTTACTGTCACACACACACACACACACACACACACACACACACAGACGCACGCAAATACACACACACACCTTAACAGGAGGTTAAAAACATGGGATGAAAACATCTAAGGAGTATTACCATTAAACATAAAACTTGGTTTGCAAAAGAGAGGAACAGAGGTCACATTGTTGCCGAATATCCCTCATTTAGTCAAGTTAGAAGTTTTGATTTGACGTTCCCGGATGAATTGCCAATGGAGCTTTAATGCACTGGACATTTCTTTCTCTGCTGTATGCGTTGGTGTGAAGCCCTTCTTGGCTTTCCAAGCTAAACACCGAGTGCATTCTTTCACTATGGGCTCAGTGTGGTTTCAGGGAGTGGGTGGGAGTCAGCTTTGAAAATTCTCCATTATCAAGCAATCTTCTTGAGGATGGGCAAGTGTGTTTGGTCTGCACATCCTACAAAAAATGAGCTGCAGAGCACGGAAGATTCCGAAGTTTGCTTTGAAGCGGTTCTTTGTTTTTCAGTCAAAGGGCCAATTATTAACATATTATTAATCATTTTGAATTTTCATTGAACTTTATTTCATTGCATTTGCCAATGGACACAGCAGAAGTTCTGATCTTTGCATCTTTGCGTATGCACCTGATGAAGCAGATTTCCATTTTCATGAGGGGTTTCCTATGAAGAGATAGGGTTTATTTGTATGTATGTGCATAAATGCATATGCCCTCATTAACATGAGCAAGCTGTTTGAGTAAATACATGAGAAGGATAAGGAGGAAAGTTACATGTTTCAATATGCAACATACAGTAATGAAATGATATTTTAATTTGAACATACATATTAAAAAGAACTATCACCATGTTTACCCGACAGCCTAAAAATGATAATGAATTAATGATGAATTAATGAATTAAATAAGCGAAGACTTTTAAAAAGCTACGCAACCTCCTGCGATGTCTGTATTTTCTGCGAGAGGCACTGCATTCAGGAATCCGAATGGTTGACGATGATTTTATCTTCAAGGACATGTAATTTTATTACAAAGTAGTGATTTTACCTGTTTGACCAGACTATAAAACACCCCCAAGGCTTCTGTAAATCTGCAGATGAAGATGACGAAGAAGAAGAAGAAAAAAAGCTAAGGGTTGTTTTATAGCCTGGTAAAACAGGTTTGAAGCAAAGAACAAAGAGCGTAGCCCTTATCAACCAGTATTTTGGCAGGGACACATTAATCAAAGACTGTTACGCAAACCTGTCCACGTAAGTGCTTCTCAGAAATTGTGTTTTGTGAATCAAATGGTTATCTAAAAATGTTATGAGAAGTTTCCAGAGCCACTGCAATGAGCTCCTGGGGGCATGGCACTGATGTGAACACTGCATTAGTACATTATACAGTATGCATGTGCCTATGGCCCCAGAGCCAGTATTCTTTCACCTCAGATCTGAGCTTGTGACATAAATCTTGGCTACTGAGTATTCAGTATTATAGTGCATCAAGTTTTTTTTTTTTTTTGCCAGAATGTCTGAGGAAGCATCTTGCTTTCTCTGTATTCCTAGCAGGCAGATGGAGGTTCAGACCTGTGACATGTACAGTACTGTACTGTAACTGCAAGACATGGAATTTCACTCCTCCTTCAAGGTGCAAATTTCAGCATATACCGGTACATTCAGTAAGCAGTTCATAAACCTGAAATGAAATACAATAAAGAGCAACAACAAAAAAGAAAGCAGCACATTATGGTAAAATTGTATATATCGAGAAGCACAACATATTCTGCCCGGCAAAGCAATTCCATTGTAAGAGAGAAGAACAGAACTGTACCGAGCACATCCACTGCTCCATGACCTCACGCAGTGCGTATGTGTACTGTATGTATGCGTGAGCTGGGAGTGTGAAAAGCACCCCAGGAAAGCATTTGGCAGCCCCGTGTCACAAAACGCCATGAGCTCGAAATGATAAAAGAAGATGAGCAGGAAATGAAAGGATCGCAAAGACTATGGAAGGCAGCCAACAACCCTCCAACAGTTAAAAATAGCACATTGCCGAACAGAGCTGTGCTTCAACAAGGGAAAAATGTACTACAACTAACAATTTAATTGAGTTTTGTCAAATGTGTGAAACACTTCTTAGATACAGCCTCATTATCAAGCCACCTGCTGCTCAATTATTAACAATAATGACATATTTATTTATTGGAATAATCTTGTAATCATGTAAGCTCAATTATGTAATCATTACAAAATATGTTATTTCACCTCAGTTCACAGGAGGCGACCTTCTAGAATGCATTTTAGTTCTGTTGAAGAGTATTCAGAATTATAGTGTGTGCATTTTTGTGCCAGCAAGAGAATATGATTTGTCAGCTTGTGACAGTTTACTCTGAGGAACACAGCCCTGACATGGAGAAATGTTGTTCTTAGGATTTAGTGCCACCTACTGGTGGATTAGTGGTACAACAATTCTGGTCCATCACACTGAAAACACAGAACTGAATCTTGCAAAGTCAGATGTACAAAATTAATTTCCTGTCACCAAAACCAGAGTGCCCTACCGCAACACAGTGAACACTGAGAGGCAGTGTTTTTTAAAAAAATATCATGATCTTCCAATAAGTCTAAGATAAATTAACGAGATATAACTGTCTTTATTCAAATTAATGTCACCCAAGATATTATTATACTACAGTTATTATACTACAGAGAGAAAAGTCATACAAATTAAATAGATAGCTAAACAGAAACAGTTGAATAAAAATGAATTCACAAAACATAAACAATGGTAGTATAGAGATTAATCCCACTGTGGATGTACACTGGAATACTTAGTGAGTTCCATCATTTTTGGGGCAAAAACATTTTTTCTTGATTTGTATTTTTTCTCTGTATGCCAGAAGTTTAGATTTGTAATCAAACAATTCACATATGGTTAAAGTGCACATCCTCAGCTTTTTTTAAATATATTTTTATACCTCTTAGTTTCACCATGTAGAAATTACAGCATTTTTTTTTTATAGACAGTTCTCCCATTTTGGGCCATCATAATTGTAAGAGCCACAATGTGAGAATATAAGTTCATTTATATTTTATGCAAAATTCATAGTTAAATAGTTTATAAAATGCATAGTTTATCATTTCTATTCATTGCATAAGAAATATAATGTATAAAAACAAATTAATGTATATTGAATGTTGATTATTGATGTTCCCTTTAATATAGTGAGTGACATCATGCGTATAGGAGTCACGTGCAGGTCAGTCTGGCTGAGAGCTGCGCTCGGCACAGGAGCACATCGTTTTTCTACCGCGTGACACGATGTGATTCAAACTTTATAATACCAGTAAACTTCTTCAAACTAGATTACATCTCCTGTCATTGGCGTCAGACGAAAGTTACTGTGCCTGCAGCTCATTTGTGGCTTATGCTGAAATCCACTACAATAGTGTTTTGGACAAAATGGTATCAAGGGTGTTTCTGATTAGTCAGATATGTTCCATTGCTCCCTTAGTGCAGGTATACGAGAGCTTCCAGTATCTAGTTTTGATTCTAGCCTTTTGGTTGCCTTTGGAGTCTGTTATTTCTATTTGTCAACATGAGGACCAGAGCTGTGTCAATGAATGTCAAGGAAGCCACTATGAGCCTGAGAAATAAAAAATAACAGTCTGAGATATAGGCCAAACTTTAGGCGAACCGAAATCAACTGTTTAGATCATTAAGAAGAAAGACAGAAATCACAGAGCCTGGTAAACTAATTGTGGAGTACAGAGTCAAATTGAGAGAAAAAAAAAAATCTTTGTCCCAAACATTATGGAGCTCACTGTGGAGTCCACCTTGGACCTTCAATCCACGGAACACGGATCTTTGTTGTGCAACAAAACTGAGTACGGTTAGGTTGACTGAAATGAGGACCTTGTTAGGTTTAATACCCCCCTTGAGAAGGTTTAAAGCAGCTTGAGTTTAAAACAATAACTAGGACCTTTCTTCTGTCTGTTTCCAAGTCAAATAGTGTTTGTAACAAAATGTCTTCTTGGGATTTTTATGATAAGGTATGATAATATTTGTGATGAGACAGTAGAACTGATCAGGATCTAGACAAAGATAGACAGATGCTGGTATGCAGTGAGCCACATCCTTCAGGAGAGGAAATATTGTGTATGTTATTGTCTGATAAGCTAGCACTGACTCAAAGATAACAAAACCGGAAAGAAGTGAGGAACTGAAGACAACCAACAGACACAAATTATTTATTATTTATTATTCCTAAACACTGACCCTAGATCACCTGAATCCATTTTTTCAACTTTTGTTTGGTTAAGCACATCGAGTTTAGGGTTCTGGCTGAGTAATCGTATCGTGGATTAAGATCCAGAGACGCGATTTATAAAACTGAAAAAAAAAACCCCACTCTTTAGCGATATGAAACAATGCCAATGCCGAAACCAAACCCACAGCACGTTCACTCAGGTGGAACTTTTGATGTCTCGGAATTGATTTGAATCAAAATGATAAGGTGTGTCGTTTGTACCAACATGCAGAAATGTGTATAAGTTGTTTTTTCTTTTCTTTTCTTTTTTTTTACTGTGATTTTCCATGGCAGTGGGCCTTTGAGGAAGGCTGGAGAAGTGAGCTACAGGGCTTTCAGGGTAAAGAATTAGCTTTAAAAAACGTTGAAACCCTAGTGGTTATTGGTACGGCCCGGGGACGGCAGTATAGCAAATATTAAGAGCAGTGAAACAGCACCCACATTTGACCTTACATTTGACATTTTACGGCCTTTAGCAGATGCTTTTACATTATTATTTTAGCACACAATCCATTTATACAGCTGGACATTTATTGAAGCATTTCAGGTTAATTAGTTAAGGACACAATAACAGTGTCCTGTCTAAGAACCTAGTTGTGGACAGGATGCATGCATATTTGAATGCACACACATCTGTACAGTGAACTACTGTATATTTCCATTAGTAGATCAGTCTTTACCGTATTTGCCATTTTAATTTGTACTTTATTTTAAATATCAAATCGATCAAACTATTTTTTTTACACTTTTATAGACTGTAATTGGGTGTAAAATGAAGACAAGATGTTTAAACAAAATTTTAAAAGTAACATTTATTCACCAGAAAAAATATACAAGCATATCAAATTTATAATCTGTGATTAGCCTGAATACAGCAAATGATAAAATACATCAATATATTTAATTAAGTTATATTTTTAAGAGGCAAAATGTCCTATATACAATTAAGTTATGCAAATAAATCCAAATACTGTATAATATCAACACATTTTTACACAGTTTGTCTGGCATGTTTAACTCAAACATCTAAGCCATGAATGCATCTGAATATGAATGACTGGTAATGTTTATGCCAATTAAAAAAATGATAAATTATGTTTAACTGTAAAGTGGCAAAAATATATTTTTGTCAATGATAAAGCCCATTACATTATTATTATATACACATTTATTAAAGCTAACAAGTGTATATGAATGAATTAAAAATCCTTTTTCAAACTACGCAGAACATTGTGAAATATGATATTGTCATTTCATGCTTTCTCATAAACAACCCTTAATTGACTCTATCTGCATCCAAACTGACATGAATAGTTTTCACAGAATGCATACTTTTTGAAGATACACTGTTAATATTCATATGCGCAGCCTAATAATGTAAACACCTATTTTTATATTCTGCACACAACAATACAAATGCCAAGAACATGATACATATAGTAAAGCCTGCTTTACAACACAGCACACCCACTATTCAGGCAAATTACTACTGATACAGCTGGTGAAGATGACTCCAAATTAATATGGAACATAGGCCTATATGTACATTGTCATTTATGCTCTTAGGTATTTTTCATTATGTTTAGTTTTTCAAACTACATATACATGTATGAAGGCTTGTCCTTTGTCAATGTTCTTTTAAACTTTTGCACCTTGCAAGAGATAATATGCAGACATGCCCACGTTTCCAAGTCTCAAGTGCACATAATTCATTGCAAAGGCATTGATATGTGATCTCCTTGGTGAAATTCTTGAAAGGATAATGGGGGCCAACTTGCAGAATTTTAAAAAATCGTATAACTTACAAAAATCAAACAATCTCTAACCTATTTATTTAAATTCCACAATAAAAATTAGGTCACCATATGGATTGACCGAAGTGCAGTAAATTTTTCCTTCATGTCATTTAAATTTTTCCCTTACAAACAGTTTGGCAGCGCAATTTCTCCTTGTGAATAAAATAGCATAAACTCACATTTAATTGTGAGTCAGAATTAAGGACAAATGTTGGTTAAATCCTGCCCAAAGAGTGGAATAAACTTAACATGTCTTCAAGTAAATGAATGGCCAAATTTGTGAGAATACCTATTAATGACACAACGGTTCTACAGTTATGTTCAGTTAGGGACGTACTTCACATGGTAAAAGAGGATGCGTTTTCATTAACGGAACCTTCCGTGGACTTCCTGGAAACATAGAATTCAGACGTGACTCGAGACGATCGCCTGGAAGAGATGTACCTCTTTCCGATGCACCACAGGTCTTCCAGGATCTTGCGGAAGTGGTTCCTGAACTTGACCCCGATGAAGGCGTACAGCACGGGGTTGAGGCAGCTGTGCAGGTACGCCACGGTCTCCGTGATGGTCAAAGTCATCGCTATGGCGTCCTCGTGGCTGCACTCCCGTAGCTCGAACAGGACCACGGTGTAGTACAGGAGGGCCACGTTGTAAGGCAGGTGACAGACGATGAAGACCACCACCACGGCCATGACGACGCGCACGGCCTTGTGCCTCTCGAAGTTGCGGGTGCGTAGGAGCGTGACAACGATGCTGGAGTAACAGAACCCCATCACCAACAGGGGGAGCAAGAAGCCCACGGACACTTGCAAGCTGGGGACCAGGACCTTCATCAGCTGTGCCGTTTCGTTCCCCTGAAACCTGAAGTAGCACACTCTCCGGTCGACCGAGGTGTCCTCGTCAGCAGCGATCTCCGTGAGGTTGCGACTGTGGTCAAAGTACTGGGGACTGTCACCGTAGGCCTCGTAGTAAACCAAGGTGGGGATCGACAAGCCGAGGGCTAGCACCCAGACGGCGAAGCAGATGACCCGGCTGTAGACCAGGGCTCGCGAGCGGATCCTGAAAGACCTCCGGGCCATCACTATGGCGATGTAGCGGTCGGCGCTGATGCACGCCAGCAGCAACATCCCGCTGTAAAGGTTGACGCTGTAAATGCCGCGCAGAAGTTTGCAAGCCCACGTGCCCATGGACCAGTTGTACTGGTCATTGTAGATTATCAACGGGAGGGCCACTACGAAAATCACGTCAGAAAAGGCCACGTTGAGCAGGTAAACGTCCGTCATAGACTTGGCCCTCTTGTAAAAGGCATATGTGATGATCACCAGGACGTTTCCCAGCAGACCTAAGACGCAAATGGCAGAATGCACAAACGGTCTAACAACCTCTTCCAATTTTCGGTTATTCGCTGTTTCACATGGCTCTTCAAAGTAGTCATATGAATAATTTTCCTGGTATTCACTGTTGTTTTCCATTTCATAAAGCAAATACTCCCTTTTTGCATGGAACAGCTGTGGGGAAAAAGAAACGTACATTACGTAAGTACACGTTTTGGGGTGGCATTTAATGAGGCTCTAATCCTCCTCATGAGTGAGTGAATGGTGTAGAACTGGTTAACATTCTGCAAGGGAGTTCAATCCCTCACAACTACAACAACCAGGAAGTCTGAGTTTTCACAAATGTAAAGCAGTTGTAACCAACTTTATTTGCTTATTTTCGAAATGGAGGAACGGTCAAAATATTTTCACAACACTGCCGCCGTTCAAAAGGTTGGTCGCTGGCACTTTAACATTTGCTCCATGACACAATGAAAATGGCAAAGTTTGAAACGGCACCGTTACCTTCTCTCCCAATAGCCTCTTTCAAATGGAGTATGGTTTCAAATCATCAACAATTTCAGAAAATGAAACTGATTTGACATTTAATGATGGTTTTTATCACAGCTTGTGGAAGGTTTATTGTGGTGAAGGAGGCAGCCTGCTGGATACATTGTTGTGAAAGTGAGCAGGCACCTTTTCTCGCCATCATTCTTTCATCTGCGAAGCCTCGTTTGATTAAACTGGCCTACTTTCTTTAGCTTTTAATGAGCAATCCTTCAGCAGTGAAACCTGTACTCTTGATTTATCTTCTGGTGCAGAACATTCTTGCTCATCTCTCTTTGTTAGGCATAAACACGATACCTGCCGCTCAGTTTATCGTTTGTGAAGTTGACACACACAGACACCACTGAAAACACGGCGGTTTAACAAAAATTACCATAAGGGGAGCAACCACAGACATTTACTCACCAAACCATGTACTTATTTTATTCATAGGATCGTGATAATAACGCAGTACAATCTTTCTTCAGTATGCACGGAATTTGCGTGCACTGCACAATACATTGTAATGACATGACACCAAATGATAATGCTGAATAACTATGACTACTTTTATGTCCATGTATTAAGTGGGTGATCTGTGCAGTAGAATGCAACAAAAACCACTACAAAAATAGTTTACAGAACTGCCATTGCCAAAATAGACCCAACATTTGTTTTCTAGGCTTACAGATCTGGGGGGAACAGGTGTTCTTTACATTAGTGAAGTTTCTGTCCAACTGTCACTTTTTATGAAACCGATTTTTCAGTTGCCAAAATGTTAACTCATTTTGTATAAAACGGCCTGGATCACAGTTTCATCTTAACTTCAGAGAAGATATTTGCTGGGAACTTTGCCATGCATTGATGAGATGCCGTGATCTTCACACCTCGTATGTTATAGAGTGACCCATTTTCATCTGCAAAAGCACAGTTGTGCGGTTGAGGCAGGTGAATGATGCTTTTTTAAATGTGAAGTTTCGAGGTGCATAGATTGTTATCATATTAGAGAGACCACACGTACATCCTGCACTGTGCGCTGAGTGCCGCTACAGCATCTTGGCCTTCATGCAGACATAGGTACGAGGTCCCTCTCCCAGCCGGTCCCACTAGAATATGTATCCATTTATTAACTGCGAAAGCTAGAGCGTGGAATTCTATGGTGTGTAGCTGCAGAATCCTTAAACGGTTGTTTTTCACACAGATTTTTCATTGTCGCAACCTCTCAGTCTTGGTGTGCAGACAAGCACATGCACTTCTATTGTTACGCTGTTGTTCATTTGAGCTTGCACAGTCAATGTGATGGAGGAGCACTCTTAATGTGTAGCTTGTATAGGCAGACTGCAGATGCCCAAGCTACCAGTTTTATTAAGGATATTATATTATATTATATTATATTATATTATACTATATTATATTATATATGAAAACAAAATAAATTGAAAATTGCATAAAGAAAATGGCTTTACATCAGAGCTGCCCAACCCTATTCCTGGACATCTACTGTTCTGTTGGTTTTCACTTCTACCCAAACAAAGCACACATTATTCAATAGCTAGTGATGTCATTGCACTGCTTATCAGTTGAAACAGGTGCGGCAAATTAGGGTTGAAATGAAAACCTACAAGATGGTAGATCTCCAGGAAGAGGGTTTGGCTGTCCTGCTTTACATGGAAAATATTTTCTGCAAGATAATGAAAGCATGTACACTATTAGCAATATGAAATATATCATAAAATGAACCTTAAAATGATATGTAATATGTGACAGACTGGGGCTCAACTGAAAAACAGCACAGGACATGAGGAGATTGAGATTACTTTTGTGCCACAAAACTGGAAATCAGAGTTCTTCTTGCCACCGTACCATGATATCTTTAAGATTTCCTGAAATGTGCTCTGATTGAAACACCACTGGTCAAAGTTTCAGTCCAATAATGTGTTTCAATACTAGTAATGTTGTCAAGTGACTCTTAAAACAGGAAGTGTGGAAAATTGGCACACTGGCATCATTGGGCAGGAGTGGTGTGGGTACAAAATTGGATTATATACAGTGTAATATATTGTGAATAATCTGGGCAATTAGTTCTGGATTTTTTTTACTATAAAGAACCTCAATAAGACATAAGAGTTTTGGGTACAGTGTTTGAACTGTGAAATGAAAGTGGGATAAGCTGCTCTGAAGGAATTCTTTCAAATGTTTTTTGTGGTAAATTCTTTGTTAAATGGACTATTCCATAATGTTTGGAGGATCAGGGCCAGCATTATAAACATATGTCTATTTACCATGTATACAAATTATGCTATTTCAGCACTGTACAACTACCCTGGTTACATGCGCATACCTCAAAGAACACAGAATCTGCTTTCACTTTATAGAAAAATGCATTTTTGCTTCCTTCTTGGAAGGGTGTTTCTTGGAAGGAAACTTTTGTTAAAGCAACGGAGCCAAGGTACTACAGTACTTTAAAATAATAGTTTTGTGTTTTAGTAGAAGAAAAGGTAAAATTATTATTATTATTATTATTATTATTATTATCCATCCATCCATTATCTATACCCGCTTATCCTGGGCAGGTTCGCGGGGGGTGCTGGAGCATATCCCATCGTGCATTAGCCTGCCTGCATGCCTTTGGACTGTGGGAGGAAACCCACGTGGACACGGGGAGAACATGCAAAATCCATACAGAAAGGCCTAGGCCAGATTTGAACCACTGTGCTGCCCTTATTCTTATTCTAATTGCATGCAGTATTAGGGGATTTTCAGAACATAATTTTGTGCGTTTAAGCACCAAAAGCATAAAATCCATGAAGTTCAAGATGTTTAAATTGTTTCAGTAGCAGGGGATATCTTTAAGAGTCTTACCACCTGTATGTGTTTGTTTTTAACAATATTTTCACATATTCCACTTTTTTTTTTTTTTTTTTACAGTTCACAGGATGCACAGACATGCGTGTCTTGCCTTCCTGTTGAGCCTATTCTGTTGCAGCGAGCTTTGGTTTTTACTGTTATATGCTTTTGTTGATATAAGTATCAGTATATCAGTTAAAACCATAGCTTGTATCAGTAAACAACAGAGAAATGCAGCTGAGTTGCATTTCCATTCTGTTCCAGCATGTGTGGCAGAAGCTTTGGAGTCCGAAACTGTTCCTCATACCTCTCTTGAGAGAAGGTGACCTTTCCCCATTTGCAGAAGTAATGCTATTGTAAATAACTCGAGGAAGTACATTTATTATAGCTACAATCATTATAATATACTACAGTTTACTTAAAATGATCAAATTAGAGCTCCCCAGGTATGCCACTGAAGTATTTTTCATTTTAAAAAGCTAGTTTTGTTAAAATATGTTTATTTGGTATATCATGTATGAAGTGCCACCATGATATATACTGTATAAATATATCACCCCCCCCCACCACCCAAAAAACAAACAACAACAAACAAATCTATTGTTTTTGTGGGACGTAGAACAACAGACCATTGTACAGCCGAACATACTCTTTTGGGAAGTGAGAGGTAGGGAGAACTAAAAGTACAAAACAAACACCAATGACCTAATAGAATAATAGCATAAAATGTCATTATAAAAAAGGGAAAATAATATTGAATTTTAAACTACAGTACTGCAGTGTTAAGTTTGTTGGTCTTGCCTTCTGCAATCCAAATTATGGATTTTCACGTTGTAGACTGGTAAATGTGGTATTTAAAACAGAGGAACATACTGTTTTTAGAGAAGTCCAGAGTCAAATTTTGCTTAAACAGCTATTTATTTGCAGTCACATCGGGAAAAAATGAATAAAGTGCTTGGTGAATTCAAAATGGGGAAAGAGTGTTAAGTTCAAAAATCCAATTACAAAGAGAAGCCTTTCGGATTTTTCTTTCTCCATGGAATGAATGAAGAATTGGCTTTTCTTGCTTTCTTTAGAATAACCCTCGTTATGCATCGTCTTTGCTCAACATATGTGGTTTATTTGTACGTAAAGGTAACCAGCATTTCATTCATGTTGTGGTAAACACTTTACTTTGGTTTTCTTTGGTGTGAAGGAATGATCTCTTGCAGCTTTCTGCAATTGTTAGGGGTATGCATGTGTCAATTGCTTCATTAATGAACCGAATTAATTGAGTACCAACTGGTCGCTGTGACTAATTTGTGAACTGGCATGTTCCTTTGAAAAAAGCACTTGCAACTTGCGCAACTGAACGCTGACATGTTTGCGGCTCTTTTTAATATACTGAGCACTTTATTCTTTTTTCCCCTGTGTGATTATGCAAATAAATATGTTTGTAAAGTGCATGTAAGTCAATTTCTATGCATATTTTAAATATGGTGTTTGCTCATTGATTACAGGCATGCAATCCTCCAGGTTTGCACCAGTACATTTTTTTCAGAACAGCAGAAAGGCTCTTAACAATTTACAGCTTGCACAGACACATTAATAATAATAATAATAACAATAACAATAATAATAATAATAATAATAATAATAATAACAAAATGTATTTATCAAGCACCTTTCTTTCCCTGACGCAGTGTGCTTAGCAGTCAGTTAAAACACAACACAGGTTTGAAGTACACAGCAGCAGTCTCAGAGCCAGCTGCACATTAAACATCAGAACAGTATGAAAATAATCAGACTATTTACAGTATTTTGCAGTTTGAGCATGTGATGTAATTGTTGAATGCCAATAAAACATGGTTCAGAAAATGCCTTTCTCTCAACAGATTTTCCTTTGCTTTACACATTCATTTTCCACCTTTACAAATGTCTATTTCCCACTGCATTGGGACTAGATTATGAACTGAGTTCAGAAGAAAGCCGTGTACTGCACTAACCATTCTGTTATTTACTGTATAAATAAAACTTACCAGTGTCCAGTGGTTTAAGGTTTTGCTTCCAGACTCTCAGGCTGCCTGGTTGAAGACAGCTGCTGAGGAAACACCGTTCTCTGTAGCCCCTCAGCGCTAGGTCTGCACTGAGATCTTAACCTTGGAATAAAAATGCCCGTTTGTAACGTGGAAGCTGCAGGATAACAATCTGGTCTGGCCACGGGGAGGGAATGTCTTCAAAGCAGGGCTGTTCCGTGCACTTGCAGGCGTTTGTGTGCTTGTATGCGTGTGCGCACATAAGTTTTTTTTTTTATCTGTTGCCCCTCCTCCAGCATATTTCTCTGCTGATTTTTTTTTTCTCTTGATGAAATCTCTCTTTATTCTCAACCTGAGTGATGCCACTGCCTACACACACCCAAACAGACTCCAAAGTTTTTATTTGATTTGATTCTAATATTTGCTAAGCTTGTCATACAAAAGGAATGCTTGAAGGTATGTTGTGTGAGGTACAGAATGCCTGGTTTTTACAGGTGTTCTGACAGGTGTGCTGATTGTAGAGGAGAGAGGTTGAGTGTGATTGGCTCAGCACAGAGTGTGACGCTGTGGGGTGGTGGTCTATTAGCCCCCTATATGCTAACATGCCATGCCTAGTTTCTAACATGCTTAGAAGAACCTGAGCATGTTAGAAACGGGTGCAGACTTCTAGAATCATTAATCATTGTTATTATTAATCGGTATCGTCAGACTAACTATCTGGGGATAGGGGCATACAAAACACAATGGTCAAATCTCCTATATACTCATACAAACATCTGTAACCAGGCACTCAGAATGTCAAACAAAATGTCAAACATATATGTGGACGCACGCACACACTCACACACACAAGGAGTGTGACGAAAGACAACCATACAAGAAGACAAACCACACTAAGGAAGTCCTCTATGTGAGGGTTCAACTCTCACGTGCAATTCTGCGTGTGAGGCAAAAAAAAAAAAAAAAAGTCATACATACTGCAGTATACAAATACATACCACAGCTTTACGCATTGCTAAAATTTTATTTGAGCAGGGGCATCTTCATTTGTCTCGCTACGTGAGGTTATGCGAGCTCACCCGGAGCTCACCTCTCACATGCCACACGTGTCTGTGTGAAATGATGAGGTGTGAAGCCTCCTGAGGGTCAATGGTGGTTACACACAGACTGCTTTGAGGGATTCTACTCTACGCTTTTACATGTCGCACAAACAGAAAGACTAGAATGGTTTCACTCATTAAAAGCTGAAGTCGAGTAAAACTGTTGCTTTCATTCTGTATAAGGCATCTTCTAAACATAATACAGTTCATCGACTAACATGTTCAAACCATAGTGGGCAATTTATTTTCAAAGCCATAACATGAAAATGTAATATTGTTGGAGATATCTAGAACCCATTCAGTAACCACAGAAAACCGGTCAAGTATATTCCTACCCAGATATAGCCATGACTTGTGCTTCATACTCCTGGAGTCTTCATGAATTCTTCTAGAAAGTATAGACATAAGGTAGACTACCACCTTAAAAAAAAACCAAAAACAATAAAAAATAAAAAACTAGGTTTAGAGATCATTTGCTTTCATACCGTGACTGTACAAAAGAGGCAAAAGTATGGAGTTAAAGTTGCTATAGCCATTGACAATGTGTTTGTCACAGAGATACATGGATGAGGAGGTTCTTCTACAGTTACATGATAATCTCATAAACTGAATAGAAAGTCTTCTGTAACTAAACTACTATCCTAGTTCAGCCTGAATCGGTACTTACTGTAATGTCAAGGCCTCAAAACAAATTCTCTTTTACGGCAGTGATTTTCAAACTTGGTCCTGGGGATCCCTGTGTATGCTGGTTTTTGTTCCAACCACAATGGAAATCCCATAGGTTTAACAAGCAGTTCATTTGTCCTAATTACATCCAGTTATGTACCTTCTTAACTCACATTATGTGAGAAATACTATCAAGATAAATCACATCACACGTCTAGATCACTATATAGCATATGGTAACTAATCAATAAGACTAGATATCAACTGGCTCTGAATTGCTTTGATAATTGTTCCTCACAATGCAGGATTGACTTATTTTCTTTGTCTCTGAATTCATTATCAACCAAATGGGTAGTTTTTGTGGCCACAAGTATCCACAAGTTTACCAATTAGGAGCATGTTGATTTGCTTTGGTCCTCAATTTGATCAGGTTTTTAAAAATTACCTCTCTTCCTGTAATCATTTGCAATATACAGTCGCACATTGCGAACATGTAATCATTTTCAGTATAGGACAATGTGAATGTGGGACTTATTCTTTAAGGGATAGCTAGCTATTTCTGACATAATATGGTTTATACGGGAACAATGAAAACAAATTAACATGAAAAAAATGTAAAACTATGTGATTGCAATTGTGGTTGGAACAAAAACCAGCATACACACGGGTCCCCCGGCCCAAGTCTGAAGAACACTGCTTCACGAGACTTAAGACGCACACGCACAGTAAAATGTCCAGCGTTAAATCAACTCTTACGGAGCACACACGGTTCCTGTTGGACCCGTACGTATGATAGACCTGAATTAACACAGGACTTTATTTTGTGCGCTAGCTGCCAATCGGCAGATGCACAGACAGTGATTCCACCAGGAGAGTGGAATTTCCAGAACAATTCCCACACAAACACGTGTCGAAAAATGAGCTACGTGCCATAATTGATGTTTTTTGAGCATTTTCTCGCTCGCGACAGGGAACGAGACGAGTTCGTCCTGAAATGAGTAAGCCGTACACATCAAGAGAAAGAGAGAGAGAGAGAGAGAGAGAGAGAGAGTGACACTCAGAGGGAGCTCCCCCTCCTCATGAATCCCAGCACAGCAAAGACGCAGCAAAGGCAAGACCATTACGGGTACGTTTAACATAACCAGCCCAAAGGACCTGCCATTGCTTTTCCACATCGTTGGCGGCGAAGAAGAAGAAAAAAAAAAAACCACATGCCACTACTGTGAGCAAACTACGGTAAACTCCTACAGCACCGTGGTTTTCGCATTACTCAGAAAAACGATTCTCGTTTTCAAAACATCAAAAAACCTGAGATTGTCAGAGATGAGACAACATTAGTAAACGAATTCAACATTAGAGACAGAATTGGTATCTGGTACCTGATTTAGTGACTAGTACCGCTGACTGGTATTAGTATCAAACACAGTAAAGTGACAGACAGGAACTTTCGTATTTTTGCGAGTCTGTGGCAATATCAGTAAATGTGGTTAACAAATGGCAGCACCGGCTTTCTATGACATCTAATGGAGCGATCTTACTATTGACACTGAAAGGTGTCCTCTTAAGATATAAGCAACAATCGTCCTCTTGCACCTACTATGGCACAATTTTACAGTGTATGTTGTATATTCATGTGCGAACAACTAACACAGTTTAAACCAATAACATCTCCTCAGCCTACAAAGGGATATTTTAAAATCTGGCCCATGACATCAGCGCTACTGCTGGTTTTCTCTTCTGTCCGACAGTCCACAGTCCGGTAATGGCACTCACTGGCCACAGATTACACTCAGCTGGCGCAGCAGGTTTGAATCAGTCCCTAATTAGAGAGGAGGAACGACAAGCAGCAGCTCTAATGGCCCCGAGGGTCAGATCTGAGCATCCCTGGCCTAAATTTAATGTAATGCCCTTCTCTAAGTTGTCCGAGATAAAAAAAAAACTAAAACAAAATGTCCGAAAATGTAAATGTAACAGGGGTGGAAGGGGGAACAGAAGGCAACACAATGCCACAGTTTGCACATCATTTCTCTGCTGTTCAATTATATGGATTACAAATGTTTTAAAATGGTGTTCCAAAGCTAATGAAGAACCTGTCAACCACGCTAGACAGGTTCTTCACGAGCCTATCCTACAAATGGTGGAACACCCCCATTTGGATTCTATATTGCCAAATGCAGTGCATGATCTGAAAGCCGATACAAGGAAGCTGGGAACATGAGGCTCTGTTAGTACGCTTGTGCTCCAGTTCCCCCTCAAATCAGGTGAATATATTCTTTGCCTTAATACTAAATATTATTTTCAGTTATTTTAAATTCTGCAATAGTCAAATTAGGTTACTATGTAAAAAATAATTGTGGGGGTATGACATTACTATCAAAATATTTTTCTGCATAGACGCACATTTGTGGATGCAATTGGCAGTGATTACTAGCCACCAGTGACAACTGTGGACTAAAAGTTCCGGGTACTTTTGGTGGAAACGCGGCTTAAGGTTAATGGCTTCACGTGAAAGTATTTTATTTTTATTTAGAACATTCCGTGGAATTCCAAGGCAGAGCGATCCCCATATTTTTTTTCAAAATGCCTTTTCAAGGGCAGTGGTGTATTTATTCTGGTAAGGGCCCCACGATGCCGTAAAGTGGAACTCATTTTCTGACCAAACGTCGATAACGGAATCACGTCAAATGAAACGGCGGTTGTAGAGAGTCAAGAAAACGCAAACCCGTTGCTCTCAAGGTCCAACTTTATTTAAAACCTTCTTTTTTAGTAGATCCACTTTTCTCACGCGCACATTTAAATAAATTCCATATAAAATCTGCTGTCTTGGTACGGTCGTGGTGGTGGCGGTCTTTCACGCCACCTCCTCCATGTAGTCTGCCCCCTGGCTGAGCTGCGACACGCTCAGGTCCTGAGTGAGGTCATCCAGCTGTGAGACAGAAAGGGGGAGGGGCAAACGGAGAGTGAGAACCATAACGGGGGGGGGGGGGTGCCGCGGGTGGTGACCCGCATGAAACTGATGATAGCTGCTAATTTGGGGGTACAGCCTGCAACAGACACCCCAGGAAGGCTTCAGACTCCCACACTGACGTCTCCGGGACCACACAGGCCCCCCCCCGCTTCCCTCAGTCGCAGCCTGGTCCCCACTTTCTAGAACTTTCCGGCAGACGCTGCGTGTGAACGCGGTCTGCGAGTGCGTACGATCCAATACTACGCCTCCCGCTGTGGTCGTATGAGCTGATCTCTCGGCTGAACGCCCTACTTTTTGGTTTGACCTCATTTTTTAAAGAGTATCGGTTCTGAGCTTTTCGATGCTCATGCACCACCGCGCATTGCCAAATGCAAATGAGCATCATCTGATTAAAAGATAACCGAGGCAGTCGATAGCTCCACGTGCGACCATTTCAGGTGCTGAGAACTAAATCCTGGGAGTCCAATGAAGGCCAACCTCATCAACCTGTTGCTGGCCTGTACTCAAGGAAGCACATGACCTTCAGGAGGCCTACTTCTACTTAGTACACCCCATGCTCAGGACCGGTGTGTACTTTACCAGGGACGTTCCGGGGGATCTTCTTAAACTCTACAGCCCAGTGATGTTTTCCTTTTCGCGCGGGTTAAAGCAATCCGAAGCAGGGCTTCCTGGTGGCTTCTCTGCGTTGCGTTTCAAAACCAGCTTCCCCATTCCCCCGTGTGCACACTAGGGATGTGACGGTATACCGCAAAATTCAAATGGGAAATAGTACTATCATAAACGTAACGTAATACCGTGACAGTGAATCCGGGAAAGCTTTTCACGGGGATTTTTTCAACCAGTGCCAAATGTACATAATCGCATTCAAAATGACTAAATCCGACTGCTGATTCAGGATCGGTCTTAACAATCGATCTAGATCGTATAGAGCAAAGTCATTTAAAAACACAGGTTGTGTCTTTCCAGCCAATCATTATGCTTGACGCATGGCGTGCGTGCCCCCCGCGGGGGCGAGCAGCTGCACAGCTGCCGTTCTCCCGCTCGTTCTTTCTGATGTAAAATGTAAGCTAGCTCGCTACCTACAAATTACCAGCAATGTTATTTTTTTCATTCACGTAAAAAACGAGTTAAAAAAACCAGCAAAATGAGGAGGAGTCAGGCGAAGGCAGGGGAGAGGCAAAGAGGAAGTCGGAAGGTTGATTATCATACCGTGAAATTTTCATACCGTCACATCCCTAGTGCACGCACTCCGCCTTCCTCAAACCAGGGATAGGCAACGAGGGCCATATCCGTTTTTGGACTGCAGCCCAGCTTCCGCTCTAAGTTATTATTCAGCCTTATCGCTTGCGTGACCTGAACTTTTAGCTACGTTCCCTGAGATGAACCGCAGATGGTGACTGTTCTTGCGCTCGCGTGCCTGCATCGCAGCGTTTTATTGCGGTCTACTCCAGGAGTGAATCGTTGTCGGGTGCGTAAGACCAATTAGCTGATCAGCCGGGGTAACTGGCGGCAGCTAGAACCTGCGTGCACTGGCCCCTCCAGGACTGGGGCGGCCCACCCCTGCTCTGCGCCGTCTCGCAACCCTTCACAGCGGCTAAACGGAGAGCGCCGCGATGCAGGCACGGCGGGGGGCGTGAAGCCCATCTGTGACCCGCGTGGAGCTCGGTACGAGAGCTACCTTGTCGCTTCCGTCGGGGCCCTCGATGGAGACCTCCTCGATCTCCTCCCCGATGCTCAGCTCGCTTCTCGAGTTGTCCGATCGGTGGCTGGTGCTGAGCGAGAGCAGCGGAAGGGCGAAAAAAAAAAGCCACAAGGAGTTACCGTTACTGTGTACTCTCACCACCCAAAGTCAACCAAAGGCATTGGCTTAATAGGCAGTGTGTGTACATACGTACGTATGAATGCATGCATGTATGTACTGTATACTCCAGGGGCATCCAGTCCTATTCAAAAAGGGCCGGTGTGGGTGCTGGTTTTTTGTTTTGGCCCAGCGCTGAGACACCCGATTCTACTTATCGAGGTCTTGATCGAGGACCACGGCGGTGGGCTAAAACAAGAACCTGCACCCACACCGGCCCTTTTTCGGATAAGATTGAATTGGACCCCACTGGTACACACACAAAAGAAAAAGATTATTGGTTCTAAAGCATACATACCTGTTGAAATCGTCGTCATAGTCGTTGTCTTCGTCTGCACATAAAAAACAGAAATGATTAAAAACCATCCTTTTCTTCAAACTACCACTACTTCAGGACCTATATCTAATCTACAGCTTTCTGAGAATGGGGAAGGGGGGTTAAAAATAACTCTACTCAGATATGCATTTTGCAATTGCTTGATTGCACGCACGCACACGCACACACACACACAAAAAGTCAGTAACACTGAAATCCGTGAAGGCAGTCAGACACAGCATTTCCGTGCAACGCTCAGCCAATCGCAGCGACCAGACTCCGAGCACTGCAAACCACACATCCCACTGCCGGTGGTCAGAGAGACAGCAGGAGGAAACCACAGTATCACTGTACTCCGACGGCTCAGAAACTGCGGATACAGTGGACGTACCGGACCCAAGAGCTGCGTCTCTGCTGTTCACGGCCTTCGAGTCCCTGGATCCTTTGTCTTTGTGATTACCTGCAATAGAGTATGGTGAGAAGAAGTAGCGTGAAGCGGATACACTTTGCTCTTTGTGGTCAAGTCAATTTATACAAAGCCATTGTGTTTGCATTGGGTTTGAGAAAGGGGAAAAGGTCCTTGGTTTAAACAGGTGCAGGAAGGTTCTGGAAAGTTTCTCTCTGAGGGAAAGGAGGGGGGGGTGGGGGGGGGGGGTGGGCGTACCGGTCCTCCTGTCGGGGGGGTCCCGCGGGTGCGGCTCTCCGCTCTTCAGCCGGGGGCCCTCTCTCGGGGGGGGCGGGGGGCTGCCCGCGGGTCTGCCGGGGTCGGCCCTCCTGAAACGCAGCGGGGAAAACGCGGGGTCAGGGGCGAGGAGCCGGCCTCAACGGCCACAACGCGGGCCGAGCGATCAGCCATCTCGAATTACGACGTGCTTCTCAAGCTACGATAAAATCGACTTTGATTTCATTAAGGGCCGGGGAAGCGTCGGATGTTTTTTTACGCAGAAAGCTTTCGGGCGTTCGGAAAACGGAGCCTGAAGAGCCGGCGGAAGCGTATGGAAGCCTTCCGCGAGCACCGGCGCGCCACGACTGTGCCGGATCGCAGCCCCGAACGCTCTGAACCCCCCTCGTTACGAAAGCCTTCTGGGGGCAGCCGGCGAAACGTCGCGCGGCTAGCGCGGCCCCGAATCGCTCCCCGGACGACGCCGCGCGAGGGACAAAAAGCGCAAATCTGTACTTCCGTTCCCCGAAACGCACACGACACGGGCTCCGGCGCACAGCTAGCCGCACCGCTACTTTACGGACTGAGCCGCACGCTACGCCCAGCTTTGCTAATCTGAGTCGGGCTGAAATGCTTTGTTTTAACCCGGCCGGCACGAACGCGCCGTCGAACGCACGTTTACCGAGAGGTAACGCCGTGGCGCGGCGGCCGAACCCGCGGCGTTGAAACGGTACCGAACGAAAGAGCGTTTGGACCTCGCGGGATGTGCGGGGCGGGCGCAGGGGACGGGGGACGGAGATGCCGGCCGTGGCGGACGAGGTTTGGGTTTGGGGGCCGCGAAGCGTGGGGGAGGGAGAGGGGGGATCGGGTTGGGTTTTGGGAAGGGGGGGGAGGACAGAGGAGGAGCTGAAGACTCAGGCTCACCTCCCGTCGGGCTCGGGGCTGTACCCTCCCCCGTTATCACTGTCTGAAAAGGGGTCGTCCGCGTCCGTGTCGCTGTCTACGGCCGAGAGACTGAGCCCGGAACCGCCACACACAGAGGAAGAGAGACAGAGAGAGCGAGAGAGACCAGATGTACGGGAGAGCAGAAACTGGTGAAGGAAAGACAAACATATATACTCGCACATATACACGCACAGACATATAACGCACACACACACACACACACAAACTAAAGAGGAGAGGCTTTAAATATGAATCCTGATGCAAAACTATAGCTTCTAGACACAATAAAATTGGTTACTAAACATTCTAAATGGGTCAGCAGTGATGCAAAGTCCCTTCACACTACCAATATGCGTCTGAAATGTGCCTCATTGACACTCATTAATTGGTGACTTGCTTTATTCAGAAAGTCATTGTACCACCAAAATGATCATCATCGTTTATACTTTTTTAGCCATCCTAACTACTGAAGTTATAAATTTCGCTTTCTAAATGACACAATTAGCTGGCAGCTGTCTTTTCATCTCTAAAGGGCAAAAATCTCTGATGTTAGATAGACTGGTCCTTATACCCGACTTACTGTAATGTGCAGTCCAAATTTACTGACTGCACGTGATGCACCAGTACACACTGACTGTAATGCAGTGTGAACATTTACTGACTGCATGTGATGCACAGTACACACTGACTGTAATGCACTGCACACAGACTGTAATGCAATGTGAACATTTACTGACTGCTCGTGATGTACTGCACACAGACTGTAATGCAGTGTGAACATTCACTGACTGCTTGTGATGCGCTGCACACAGACTGTAATGCAGTGTGAACATTTACTGACTGCTTGTGATGCGCTGCACACAGACTGTAATGCAGTGTGAACATTCACTGACTGCTTGTGATGCGCTGCACACAGACTGTAATGCAGTGTGAACATTCACTGACTGCTTGTGATGCGCTGCACAGACTGTAATGCAGTGTGAACATTCACTGACTGCTTGTGATGCGCTGCACAGACTGTAATGCAGTGTGAACATTTACTGACTGCTTGTGATGCGCTGCACACAGACTGTAATGCAGTGAGAACATTCACTGACTGCTTGTGATGCGCTGCACACAGACTGTAATGCAGTGTGAACATTCACTGACTGCTTGTGATGCGCTGCACAGACTGTAATGCAGTGTGAACATTTACTGACTGCTTGTGATGCGCTGCACACAGACTGTAATGCAGTGAGAACATTCACTGACTGCTTGTGATGTACTGCACACACTGACTGTAATGCACTGCACACAGACTGTAATGCAGTGCACAGACTATAATACAATGTGAACACTTACTGACTGTAATGCAGTGCACAGACTATAATACAATGTGAACACTTACTGACTGTAATGCAGTGCACAGACTATAATACAATGTGAACACTTACTGACTGTAATGCAGTGCACAGACTATAATACAATGTGAACACTTACTGACTGTAATGCAGTGCACAGACTATAATACAATGTGAATACTTACTGACTGTAATGCAGTGCACAGACTATAATACATTGTGAACACTTACTGACTGTAAAGCTCAGCACGCACATTACTGACAGTAATGCGTTGCGTGCTTGCTGTATTCACTGACACGATACAGACCGCTCGCTGAGACGGGCTGTGCGCGCACTTACTCGTTGAGGCTACTGCTCTTCCTCAACGGGGGGAGGGATCCCCGGGAGAGGCTGCTCTCCTTCGCCGGCCGGCCCGCCCTTCCGGAGAACAGAGCGCGTGCACAGACGCAGGGGGAGACAGACACACACAAGTCAGAGACAGAGCGGAACAGAGGAGAGACGCCGGCGGGGAGAGCGCACGCAGCTGAGCAGAGAAGAGACGCCAGGCGCGTCACTATCAGTTAAACATGGAAAAGGTTGTAGGACGGAGCGTAGCTCAGTGGGTAAGGAACTGGGCTTGTAACCGAAAGGACGCAGGTTCGATTCCCGGGTGAGGACACTGCCGTTGTACCCTTGAGCGAGGTACTTAACCTGCATTGCTCAGTATATATCCAGCTGTATAAATGGATACAATGTAAAAAATGCTATGTAAAAGTTGTGTAAGTCGCTCTGGATAAGTGCGTCTGCTAAATGCCTGTAATGTAATGTAACGTAACTATTAAAGAGCGCTCCGTAAAACGTTCCGCACAGGAACAAGAGGGGAGACGGAAGAAATCGGATTGGCCGGCGTTTAGCAAAACAACGCGGCGGTGGCAAACGTGCCATTTGCGCTTACCGGCTTGTAACACACTGCGAAATGGTGCATTACCTGTTTCTGTCAGCTTTGACGTTGTTATTTGACACTATCCATGTGCGTATTAAGGTGCAGGAAACTTTCTTACGGGGTATTATGGTGGACCGATAATCTATGCACGCGTGTGTGCGCGAGTATCCTGTGTATTCAGCACATGTAAACACGCGTATTAACGTGTTTGTGTTTAAACTCATTTGACACACTTGATGTGTGACACGTGCACATATTCACCAAATATTTTAACAAATCGTTCTGATGACATATTGCACCCTAAAGAGCAGAAATGTAACGTACTTACTCTTTGCGACTATTGTTGTTTTCAGAGAGACTTGCCTCTGAGTGACTTTTATCTGCCTTGGCGAGATTACTACTTCCAAATGCAGCAACGACAAGGAGGGAGAGAGAAAAAAAAATGGCTTTATTGCGATACAACAGCACCCAGTATATTGGCTAGTGTGACACTGCAAATACTCCTTTTTGATTTTAAATAAAAATAAAAACGCATCTTGAATGTGTTGAAAAACAAATCCATATTTTCATTTTATTCAAACGCCGCCACGTTTCCCCAGAGTTCCCTTGTTTTTCTGCCGTCCGTCAATTCTCGATTTCGCGCGTCGCGTTAGTCGAGAAACGCGTCGGTCGCTTACCAGCCGAACGTCTTCTTTGGTCTCGGCAGGGGGTCGTCGAAGAAGGAGTCCCCCTCGTCCTCGTCCTCCTCCACCTCCGCGTCTGCGCTCTTCCTCGGCAGGGGCGGGGCTTCGCCGTGTTTCGGCTCCCTGGACGACGCCTGCGCCGGGCCCTTGCCCTTCGTGGAGCCCAAGGTCAGGCTGGCGTCGCTGTGGCTCACCTCGACTCCCTGGACAACGCACACAGATACCAACCCTAAAGATGAACTCCACAAGCCCTTGGGAGGCCCAAAAACTCCCCAGGCCTTCATGTATTATCTTTTATCGCAATATGCAGAGAAGTTTCAGATGGAAATGAATCACTTAAAAAAAGCACCATTAAGTGTTAGTGAAGCCGAGAAGCCACCGCGTGGAAGCAGCGAGAGCTCGTGAGACCCAAAGACAGCTAGGCTATCGGCGAAGCTCCGGGTTGGGGCGTCCATGCGCGCGGTTATCACGACAGGATTAGACCCGCGTTAAAGTCAGTCGGCCAACAGCGACTATACAAACGGGCTCGTGCAGCCTCCTGACAGCACAATGGATGAGTAACAGCACCTTCGCGCCGTATGCCAAGTGAAACCAAACATCTAATCTAAAGTTGTCCGGCTGGCTGAACATGAACTGACAACAATGGCAAAGCAAAACTGTGGCATGTTGCAACCGCCACAGGCAAATTCAAAACAGGGCCACCGTATTCTCTTTTCGGGAAAGGAATTCAGACCGTCCTCTTCGACGTGACAAAAGATGAATTGTTTGTGTGCGCTTACGGTCAGTACATACAGGAAATTTTGATATCGCAGTGAACGCTTGCTGAGAAACCACGGGAACCGCCAACCACGGGAACCGCCAACGTGGTGGTCTGAGGGTAGTCTGCCCCTCACACACGCCGAACACAGCGAAGAGGCCCCGACAACAAAGCAGGAAATACAGCAGAAGGCCATCGAAGGCTAACTGCAACAAAAGTCTACAGCAAGAGCTTCCCTGTACAGACAAAGACGTGTTTGCCCGACTGTACACGAGCTCTATTTTCTCTTAGAGAGAGCTGCTGAAAGCACGTCACGGAGTATGGCAATACTGTAGAGCCATGCTTTGTAGATCCTTGATGGGAAAATAGACTTGGCTCGTGTTGTTAAAGAATTAAAAAGGAAGTGCTAGACTCCTAAAGATGAGACTGACCTTGGTTCAACGAAACTCAACCGTCAGGGAAGGAAATACAATCTGTTGCCAGACAGGTATTTTTTTTGTCGAGAGAAAATTTCCCCCTGAGTTTCAGATGTGCAAATAATTTCTTTGGTGCGATAAATGCCTGCCAACAAAAGGGTCGGACAACGGTAGAAAAATTCCCGCCGAAACGACCTCAGGCTTAATTTCAATGGCGCCATCGTGTGGAGCGCCTCGCATGATTTCCCGAGCTGGTACGTGAGCACCCCGTTGCTTAGCGGCATGCATTTACCTTGGCGCCAGCCTTCTCCTCCTCATCCTCCTCTTCCTCACTGTGTTTAAGAAATCCTTTAAATCTGGGTATCTGAGCGCAAGAACACAGTCGTGAGCCTCCTACTTCACTCAGGTCCTCGACAAACACACTCAGCAAGTAGTCCCTTAAGTAGGAAATGCTAAGCAGCACATCGGCATGGGATTACAACATGAGAAACTAGCCCTCCAAACTGGGCATGTTGATGGATTTTTATCAATTTCATCTTAACATAATTCTTATCATGTCTGTTTAGGGACCGCTTTCTTAAAAAAAAAAAAGTCCAATACAAAAAAAAGAAGAAGAACTGAAACCATTAAAACCACTAACCTCTTCATCCTTCTCAAAGACAGCATAAAAAGAAACCAAAATTATAGGTTCCCCCATTTTATTCAAACTAATTTCCTACAAACAACCTATTCAACATCTCTAGGGTACTGACAGCATATTTAAAAAAAATTTGGTTTGGCTATTTTAGGGACAATCTCTTGAGTGTAAGCAGATCTAAATAGCAGTAGGCTCACCATGTGATTTTCTAGGTTGAATTTGATCTCTTAACTCTTAACAGAGGTCTAACCTTGAGAACCTCAAGCTGCTAAACTTGAGAACCACGAAGGTTCCAAATAAACACACAACACGGATCATCTCGGTTTACAGCTAGCCACGGACAAAAGCATAATTCCACTTACATTTTGAGTAAAACTTTTTAGGGTTATGACTTTTTAAATGCAATGCTTTTTTTTAATGTAACTTAAAAGCACATTCCAAAGTTGAAGACCAGGCCGAAGTCATGCACTTAAAATGCACAGCAAATCAAAAAACATTGAAGCTGAAGATGCAAAACAATTGTCAGATGACATTTAATTAAGTTTAATTAAAAGAATGTCATCACATGCCACCGCCACCAATCAGCAGTTTAATAGCCAAGTTATCATAGGCGAACAGGTGACACGTTAGAAGTGTTATACAAATAAGCAACCTACCTTACTGGAAGGTGATGTACATATTTTCTCCTCAGAAAATTTATTTGAGGTTGGAATGATGTCCGTGACATCACTGCAGACCTTCAAGACAGAATTACACTGCATTTTATAGTCAATGATATGTGAAATGTCACTCAAGTCGCATTAATGATTCACACAATAATGAAAACGATCATGTGAATAAATGAGAGGTGACTCACCACACTTCTACACTGGATAAACAAACGTTTATACATCCCCAGAAATTCCTGGAATTCTATGGCTGTGTACACCAATTGCAAAACAGTGAAATATATTGAGTGGTTAATAAGCCATTCGAGTACTTTTTGTTTTTTTAAACTGTCACACAATAACAAGCGTTTAAAACATACTTACAGTTACTGAAGTCCTTGTCTACAGCTCTGAATTCATCTGTTAGGTATCGCTCGAGCATATTCCTTTAACAAACATATACGGAACATACAGAATACATGGAATATGAGTGGAAGAAAAGCTGGAATAGACAGTTTACCAATGTAGTGCCTGTTTATTCAAAAAGTCTTAAAGCCATTTAGACAATTTGCTAGCATATTATAGGGTCCCAGCAGAGCACGCTATGTTATATATTATGGTATATTCTGTGAAAAAAGAGACTAAGGCTCTTGCAACAACAATGGTGTGTGAAATGTCACCTAAATTGCAACAGTAATTAACATAAATACAGTTAAAATGTAAACAAATGAGAGGTGACAATTGCTAAGGGTTTCACAATGTTTCTGTAGACCTAGCCTAGTAGAGGACTGCTCGTCCTCTCTGGGCAACAGGCAGCAATGGGTTCAGTGCTTAGGCCTGGAATAAACGGTGCATCAGATCCAATTTACTCCAAATGCAAATGGACGCGTAGCCCGGTGGAGGAGCAGAAAGTCGACACGTACTTGTGGAAACCGGGGAAGAGATCGGAGAACAGCGTCCTCAGCTCATCTTTGCTTATTCCGCCACTTTTGTCCTAAAAAAAAACAAGATGAAGAATCGCTGTATGAAGACACGCCCCAACATCAGCGCTAGTACAGAACCATGATCGCTACTGTCAATATGGTCATAAAGGAGCTATTCAATAGATAACAAACTGTCAGTTTGTCCTGAAAAACATGATTTTCGGTCTGAATTTATAAAATGCAACTTCACCATGGTTTTCCTTTCTCATGTTTTAACCAATGTGATACACAAATACACCATTTGGAAAAAAAACAAAAACGTGATAACAGGACTTGGTAGCATCTCTCTCACAGTGTTGGATAACAATAACCCAGTCATAATAGAACACAGCTTTAGCACATGCCACTGATGAAGCATAATCACTCTCCGAGACTCACTGTCTGTTGTCATTGCATTTCGACTCTTTTTCCTGTCAAGCTGTGTCCGCTAATGCATGGACTGTGTTCAATGACTAATGCACAAGTCATGAGCATGGCTGAACTGACAGCTGCAGCAGTTGTGGATAAATAAATAAAAAATATATGTGCAAATCACCTTGTCATAAAAGTCAAATTTCCTCCGGGCATCAGCAATCTGCCTGGGAGATAACTCCTGAATAAACACACACGTTCCCACAGCATTATTATTTAACACATTGCAATATCACTCAGTGCATTGGTATGCATTGCATATTTTTTTTTAGCATATTTTGTGTCAAATTTATTTTCAGCCCAACCGTACAGTATATTCAACATCCCATTCCCATTTTATGTAGACACATACACGTATATCTCCTTGGTGTCGTGCAAAAAATAAATAAATAAATAAATGTGCAAAAAGTTCTATTCAAATACAGAAAAAATACATTTTGTGTTTTTGTAAAATGCACCAATATGGTTTAGTCAAATGTGGTTTATAAAAACACATCAGTTCTTATAACACATTTACTGTACATAAAGTTGAATGAGAACCATCAATGTGTAATAAAAATTAAAAAAAAGGCAAAATGTTTTTGCATAATAGGGCATATACTATATAGTAGAACCTTGGAGATACACAACTCGAGTTATGCACGGAGTGGTTAACAGGAATGAAACTAAAGCAGGTCTTACGCAGTTAGACCTTAATTAGGCCAGAAATTAACCCAGAACTGTTCATTGACTTTTTAAAAACCAGTAACCTTAAAAAAAAAGGTTAAACGCCTCACGTAATCCTACTATTTTTGATTTTTTAAAAATCAGTATTACTCATTAAAGATCATTTTTTCTGTAGTGCAGAGCCCTTGTTTGCCTCACTGCAGAAGGCCATGTGAAAGGAAATGATTTACTCGCCGAGTACAGTAAGTGAAACCGTATTAACTATGAAACAAATATGAAAAAGTAGGACAAACTTGTTTTGCACAAACTTGCTGATGAACAGGAAATACTTTTTTTTTTTTCTTCAAACAGAACTTCTTGTAATTACTGTTGTTCAATCTACTTATGACCTATATACCAGCGGAGGGACAATTATATTATACGAACAAATATAGAAAATATACAAAAATATACACAATATACAAAAGAGCTAATACTAAAGTAGTGCCATTTTTCACGTAACTCAGACCTCAGATATTTACATATTTGGACTGTCATGTACTCATTAAAAAACATGCCTTCTGAATGTGCTACGTAATATATAATGCTATATTACTGCTACTGCACGGCTCCTGTGTTCAAAAAATAATTTCCTGTGTGTTCGGGTGTATTTGAGGACTGGTGTGCTTGTGACGTTGGGGTAATAACAGATACACGGCTCTCTACCTTGGGAATAGGCACGGTTCTTTCTCCCTTGAATTAGGAATCCCCGGAGAACAGCACAGAGAACGCAGCAAGAGGGAAGGGGAAAAAAACATCAAGAGGTTAGACATTTCACTAAAGCATGCCGTGGCTTCACATTATCGGACGTAGAAATGCATTTCAACTATAGTAAATTTATATACTCTTAAAGGGCGTGCTAGATATCGTATACAGTAAACTACAAAAACCTAAATGACCATAATGGCCAAAAAACGTGCGTCTCAGCAGTTAATTGCACCCTTGTGATAATATAACCCGTCACACTGAATACAGCCAGAAAACTCTAAAATAACGTGTGCTCCACTCTCACTCGTATGGTAATTATACACATGACGATAAGCATGATTTCCGGTTTTTATGTTCAACACACCTGCAAACAACTTCCCCTTCCCCCACCTTTTTGTTTTTGATTAGTCTGGGCTTGAGAGACAAAGTGCCCCATAGGCGACTGAGAGGATGGAGAGAACGAATGAAGAATATTCACTCTCGCTGCACCGGCCACAGACTCAAAGATTCAGGCCAGCCAAAAGATTGCAGCACACCATTTCCCTGGGTTACCATATATTACAAGCGACCAGCCAGCTAAAAACCGCTAGTTCGCAGGGAATTTCCCACACCGCGCCCACACGTCTCTTTATGAAAAATGTCTGGCTCTGTCACAGAGCGTTTTTTTTTTAACCTCCACTGCGAAATTTCAGACAATCTGCAGGCCCAATTTAAACCACATGCCATGTGCCTCATTAACCGAGTGACACAAATATACTGTGTCAGTTACAAATAATTAATTGGTCACAAATATTTTGTCTGTGCACAAAAAAAAAGAAAAGAAAAGAAAACTGTCCTAAGGTTGGCCCTGTTGAAAGGCATCGTTAGCATTCAATGAATGCTGTGTTCATTTACTGTGCAGTGATCTGCATTCGAGTGAATCCTGGCAAGTACATCATCGTTATACTTGCTATTAGAACTTCATCATTCAAAGTGTGAATGAAGCTTGTAAGAGTCACATTTGTTACATCAACTCAGTTAATGTTCAGGGCAAAGCTGAGCACAAGGAAAAGCTTTACTTATTTGAAGCACTACTGAAAGCCCACGGATCTATTTCCAAATGTTCAGTCACAGGCTTGGTAAAAATGGAGAAAGATGAACACGTGAACATGAACGCTTGCAGTGATTTTCTCAGAACTGTCGAGGTGGTCGGGCTGCTGCATGCTGTAGACCTGGGCTTGCAAGTGGACCCGACCTAAACCTCTGCTGAACTAAACAACCGTAAAATGGTGCCATACTTTTTACTGCCACCGGAGGCGCCAGAGAGCAATACAGCAGGCAACGCGGTTAGCCAATAATGGTGTCAGTGTAGCTGCTGTTTTTTTTCTTCCAAATGGCCCACAGTGTCATATGTAAACAGTGTAGCCTGGCTAGGAACGAACGGACTGTGAGTGAGTCAGATGCGCGAGGGTCACCTCTGAGAACACGGAGGCTCTGTCCTTGTGCCGGCTCCTCTTCACCAGCTCCAGGAGGAGGGGCGTGCCCCTGTTACCCTCCTGCTCCGTGACGCCCAGCTCACGGGCCACCGCTTCCCGGCTCTCCAGGCCATTCAGCTGAACGGGAGGATGCAGGGTTAGCCGCAGAGCCACAGGTGCACGGACACACGCACGCGGACACAGATGCATACACGCAGGCATTATTCAAATGGAGAAAAACAAGGAACTGCCTGTGGTGGTCCTCTGCTTTTTCAGTTCCCCAATGCAGGTTTCAAATGCTTTGCACAGGTGCTGGGTTAACAATGACATATCTGACACTACACTACAGACGGTACACTCATAATTTTTGTTCTAGAACTCAGACTAAACGAAATTCCAACCGATTATGATTCCATTGCATCCTATCGGTTTGTAAAAATTCCTGCAATTTTGAATCCTGGTAAATTTTGATTGACAATAATTCATTTTGGTTTCCACAAAAAGATTTGGTTCAAGTTTGTGACTACTTGGACTTAACTGCACTTCATCAGCTATTCCAACTGATACTGATATTAATATCTAATATTACCCTTCACCCCTTTTCAGTTATAGCTGAAATAGTTACAGCTTCAACACTATATGAATGATGCTCTTTGTTGCTTGATGCCCATTAATTTTACAGGTGGCAACAACAGCAGAAAGTCAGCAGTAACACATTCGAACGTATTACATTCAGCATAAAGTACTGCATTAAATGATCAGGTACATTATTTAACACCTGAGAAAGCTGTGCTCATTGCACCCAGCCACAGAATCCCAGGTCAGTCATGCAATCACATTGCTGCAATGCGCTTGGAATCCGCACCGTAAGAAATGCATACTCACAGAGTTAATTTCTGGCTGAAAGACGGCAAGCGTGAAGTCCAAATTAAAAACCTGCAGGAAATCTGTGATGAGGCTGGCCACCAAACGTCCTACACAGGAAATAAACAGATCGTTAGTGCCGATACCACTGCACGAATCTGAAAATCTCAAAGGGCCAAACCCATATTATTGAATAGGAAACCCAAACAATTCACATTGCCATTTAATTTAGCAATAGGAAGGGCAATCGGGTATGCAAGATGGCATACTGCATTACATTTGCACAAGACACAAGCAAATATAAATAATCCTTACCATCTTTGGTATTTAGACACTTCTTTAGGCTTTCATTCACAAGTGGAGTTTTATTCTATAAGGTAAAAAAGAGAACATTGAAATATTAAATTGATTTTTAATGTGGCTAACATACCCTCTCTACAAAGCAATTCAGCACTTACAAATAATACAGTACAATACAATAAACTCTTATATAGCACTCTTCATGCGTACATCCAAGGGCGCTTTACAAACAAAAATAAAAAAATATAAATAAATAAATAAACAACCTAAGAAGTCAAAACTAAGAGGAATAGGCACATGAGAACAAGTAAGTCTTAAGATACAATTTAAAAGAACCAATTGTAGCTGATATGGCTTGGAATTGAATTCCAGAGGCATGGTGCAGCACAGCTAAAAGCTCTTCCCCCAACTGTTTTTAATCGGCAACGAGGAACCACTAAAAGTTCAGCAGTAGCTGAACGCAGGGTACGACAGGGAACGGTTCAATCAAATCCTGCAAATATGAAGGTCCAAAGCCATGCAATGCTTTGTAAGTAGTTAGCAACACTTTAAATTCAACCCAGGATTTGACAGGGAGCCAATGCAATGATTTAAGAACAGGAGTGATATGCTCTGAGCGGCGTGTGTGGGTAAGTACTCTGGCTGCTGCATTTTGTACTAATTGAAGTCGCTGTAACATAGAGTCTGGTAGGCCAGTAAACAAAGCATTGCGATAATCAAGCCTAGACATTATAAAGGCATGAACCAGCATTATGGAATCTTCCTTAGACAGGATTGGCCTCAATTTCACAATATTGCGCAGGTGGAAGTAAGATGTCTTGACTACCGAGTTAATGTGGGCATCCAGGCAAAGCTCAGGATCCATTATGACTCCCAGATTTTTTATGGTTTTTGACAGTTTAAAAGAATGGCCATCAAATGGCACATCTAAACATGGGGACTTAGTCAGACTGTGCTTGGAGCCAACCAGCAATACTTTTGTCTTTTTGGAGTTAAGTTTAAGGCAGTTTGTTGTCATCCATGCCTGGATTTCATTGAGATACTAACACAAAGCAGCAACTTCCATCTCTGGTTTCATGGGAAGTGAGCAGTATATTTGTGTGCCATCAGTGTAACAATGAAATCCAAGGTTGAACTTCTCAATAATGTCAGAAAGGGGGAGCATATACAGGCTGAACAACAGAGGCCCGAGCACAGATCCCTGTGGGACACCATACCTCACATCACCCCTTTCAGAGCATGAATCACCCAAACAAACAAATTGTTGGCAGTTTGACAAATAGGAGGAAAACCACTCAAGGGCAGTGCCTCCAATCCCTGTATGGGTGTGCATTCTCTCCAGTAAGATACTGTGATCAATGGTATCAAAAGCAGCAGAGAGACTGAAAAGAAATAAACTAGATAGCTGCCCAGTATCAGCTGATCGTAGAAGGTCATTGCTGACCCTTATCAAAGCAGTCTCAGTGCTATGCCCAGAACGGAAGCCATATTGAAACTTCTCCAACATGTCATTTCCATTGAGATAGTCTTGAAGTTGGTTTACCACAATTTGTTCTACCACTTTTGCTAGAAATGGGATGTTGGAGACTGGCCTATAGTTCCCCATTTCCTCAGGAGACAGGTGGTGTTTTTTTTAAGGAGTGGCTTAACCACAGCCAGTTTTAAGTCAGTAGGAATGCTTCCAGAATTCAACGAAGAGTTCACCATAGATGGACATCACACATGGTATTGCAGATGACGTACATATTCAGAATAAGTGTCATATTGTCATGAACCACTACCTCTACTTTGTCCTGCTCCTCCAATGCGAGAAAAACAGCAGCACGCAGTTCAGCCTACACAGCAAAATATATTTTAGAAATGCAAGTTAAACAACGACGGCAAAATACTAATGTTTACAATAGGTGTCAGCATCGACTGTAGCTAACATTACTCATTCAACAAAACTGCAAGTGGCAGAAGCCAAGAGCACGGCTATAAAAAGAACTCAGCACGAAACACCGGAACACCCTCTAGTAACAATTTCATGGCTATGATTAGGTATGGTCGTTTGCTGAATCGTTTAATTTTCAGTACTGCATAGCGTATTTATAAGCAGTGCTGGGCAAACTACCCTGAAAGCATAGTACAAACTTGCTAGCCAACAGTTACTAATTTACAAGTCGCTTGCCACTAGATACTTAAGTGCTGACGAGAGCTAGCGACCTTTAGATAATATTACATTAGCTAGGTATCCACAATTTTACAAGACAACATACAATATTCTACAAAAAAACAGCTTGTTTTCTGCAGTGTTGAGCCTAATTCAAAATAAAGCTAACTTAGCTAACTGTAGCTCATGAGAAGCAATGTTTATGTAGAGACAACTAGTCTAAACAAGGTGTTGACTGTCAAGCCGTTGCAATGCTTCTAATGCCGGCATTACACTAACTAAAAACGCTAACGTTAAGCTAGTTGACCTTTAGTAGAAACGTAGCTAGCTAACCTGTAACATTTTAATTCACTATATACAATTTATCATTAGATAACACAGCAAAACATGCAATTAGTCAACTAGCCATAGTGTAACATAGCTTTAACGTCAAACTACTATTTTAAAGCTTGATTACCGTGTTGTCAATGCTAGTTCTAGCTATGTTGCTCGCTAACTAACGTTAGCCATATCAGGCTATACTCGCTGTATAACATTTTTAAGTTCACCACCTGCGGCCTATGTTGCGGGCTAACACTAACAAAATGAAACCCGGAGTAGCATCGATCATTAATGAATCACAATTTCAAATCAACAAAGTATATTTAGAGCCATAACGTGTTCTTTCAGCACACGGCCTAGCTACCTTAATTTTATTGAGAACTCCGTTGTTTTCTAAGTTTTGAATCAGAAGATCACGTAGCTCCGTATCTTCCTCTGCTGCAGACATCTTTACCAAGACAACCAAACAAACGCCAGTAGCTATCTTGTCATTCACCACCGCACATTCGTAATGTCTAACTAGCTGGTAGATTATCTTCTTCGTCCGTTTATCAAAATCATTTTAATACGAGTAGTATATCAGAAAAAAAAAATTGACAAAATTTTCCAAAGCTTTGTTTCTTTATACATTAAAGGGGAATAGATCGTTCTGTCTCCTGATACATCTTATATAGAAAATGTCTTCGTGTTTCAATCATAGGTTTGCAGTAGGTCCTATAATGCAGAATGCAGTTGCCAAGTCTGGTAATTCACTGAAGTCTCGATCTGTATATTTTGCATTTCTGATAGGTGATAAGCAAGAATTATGCACCAAAAGCCACCTGTATTGAATATAGCATCAGTGAAGAAAAACTGATCACTCAAGTTTACAGTTCCTATCTGGCGTCTTGGATAAAAAGGTATTTATTTAATTTTATTTATTTATGTATGTAGGTTCTCCTATGTGTTTATTTTGGACAAATATTTATTTAATTATTTGCGGTATGATTGCTGATTGTTATTACACTAAAATAAACAGTATTTTAAGCATGTACTGTCCACTTATTGTCTGCATATTACAAAATAAATCAATCAAAATGTAAAAAAATTAGAATTTTTGCATGATGTCCAGTTTGCTCATCAGTAAACCTGTGGTTTTAAAAGTTTTTTTAATTTTATGTATTTTTTAAATAAATACGAATTATTTTCACATCCCAGGAATGTATTTTCCTCTTCTGTCATAATATTTGTAGAAAACAGATAAGTAAGGTGTCCATTTTTTTCTCTTGCTCTCTTTTATTTAAAATTTGTTGTTGTTGTTGTTGTTGTTGTTGTTGTTGTTGTTGTTGTTGTTGTTGTTGTTGTTGTTGTTGTTGTTGTTGTAGGTTTTAAATGTAGTAGAGTTCAAACAGTTCATAAAGATGTCCTCTAGTCAGGGGAAAGTTCCTGCTCTCATAACTTGCTCAGCTCAATGTTTTAAATCTTACAAGTGATGGAATAAGAGTTGAAACTAACAAAAGGCAGATACAACGAATGTGGTCATAATGTAACTAACACGTCTCATAAATCAGTGGCACCATCTCTCTAAAGCCACATCTTGGCTTGCCTTGGAATACAATGCAGAATAGATAATAGCTTATATCATAAATGCAAGGCTTGCACACATTGCACATATAAAGAAGAACAAATTATAACAATGGTTCAAATGGTTAATATGTAAGCATATAAAAACCGCAAAATACACAACTATTTTGTGGCAACACAATTTTTCTTTATTCAGAATAAGATGTGTCGACATCCAGCATGACAAAAATTGTACAAATTGCACCATTTAAAAATGAAATATCACAGCAACTTGTGATCTCACACAGTTATAGCAAAATTAAATTGTCAACAAATCCATGCCATGTAGTACAAAAATAAACTAAACTTCAGTTCCACAGAGAGAAAGCGAAAAAGAGAACACAATAGTTTGTACAAAATACTGTCATCATACATGAGTACTTAAATTAACTTAAAAATGTATAAGGTAGAATAAATAAACTCTGATGAATTCACAATTATTTATATGAAAATTATTCGGCATTCTAATATGTGACACCTTTAGTGATCCTTACAGTATGTTGTCACAGAAAACTTTTTGATTTGATATTACAGTATGTACCAATAGTAGACAAGCAGCAAGTTTTTGTGCTTAAAATCCCCGTTTTTCTTTGTAGCGATAACAATAATTGATTAAAAAACTGATACTACTGTAGCTATTACTCTACTGAAAGCGTTACTATATTGGCGATAAGCTACGGACACAATGCTTTGGAGAAAGGCGTGTGGAGTCATGGAAAATGCATGGGGCCCCTAAGGGAGGACAGCTAGGATAACTACATAACATGGGATTGGGCGTATGACAAGCACCTTAGCGCTAGCTCTCGAAAAAGGCAATTCTGAACATGGCAGCTACAGCTAATAGCACAACATAAATGAGGGCCATGCAGACGAGTGACTGCATCACCCCAGATTCCTCATCAGAGTTATTTGTTTTTTTAAGCCACTATCTGTGTCTGTTGGAGTGGCTTCTTTGTATTTTTTTAAAAAATACATCTGACATATTGTTTTCATAATTGTACAATGATTAGATATAAAGTGCTGTTGGGAATACTTCTCATCATAAATACTAAAATCCAGATCATTGTCTATTATCAATATAACAAGCATACTTATTGATCTAATTTTAATCATTTCACTTTTGATTTGCAGTCCCTGTAGATTCCGTCAGTGATATTGTTTAACTCCCTACAGTTAATTTTGGGGTTATTGTTCCCATTGTGAGTCAAGGGGTTCTGGTCACCTGGAAATTGCACACTTCCACTTGTTAGGATACAGCTACAGGACAAGTGCAAATAGTCTACTGGCACATATGTGGGGACAATGACCCTGTAAGTCCCACGGACTGATTACCTTCTACATATATTTACGCTTCACAAAATCCCTTTCCTTCCTCTATTACCTCTCAAGTTTCTGTAAAAGCATCAAAACATGGAAACGAAGGTGTTTCTGTGCAAAATTTTACATGAAGAAACCAACTCAAAAAGAATCCTTCATTTCTAAACTGAACATCTATGTTTCAATTTTAAAATGTTATTGTATTAAAAGATTTATATAAAAATTAATATTTTACATATAGTAAAAAGATTCATTTGTTTCCCACTATGCTTATAAATAAGAAATTGCATATACCCAAACGGTTTATGTAGATTGCATCCCTTATCTATTAATATGTGACTGAATTGTGATCATATATTGCTGATATGTTTTCTGACTTTAGCTACTGAAATTTTAAAATTGAAAAGAATAAATGCTAATGCTAATGTCTTCTAGATTATCTATTGCCATTTGACAGCACCTTCTCACTGGCTGAATGACAATGGGTATCTAACAACACAGGATGATAAAAGTGTTTGTTTCTTTTTCCTCAGAAGTCATAAAATATTCCTCTCTAGAAATTGGGATTTCCACCGGTTTCCGTGTCATGATGTTTACAACAAAACCATCATACGTCAAGTCACTTTCTTTCATGCTCATTTCAACATATTTTTAAAGCCCCACCCACCATTATCAACCACTTCTTTAACAAAAGACAAATTTTTCAAACATAGTTAAAAAATAAAGCAATTTACATCCAAGTCTTGCCATTAAACAATCTGCACACAAACATTTTAAAATTCCATAAAATACTCCAACGAGGAGACAAGATGATTAAAAAGTGGCTGCTGCATTTTTCTTCTTATTTGTTTTCATTTTTTTTCCCTCCAGGTCAGCGCATGAATCTAAAATGCTTTGTCAATAAGCATTAAAAACAACTTATGTCCTACATTATATTGTAAAAATGTGTATGCATTAGCAGCTATAAACATTACATCACATTATGTTAGCTCATATGAAAATGTACAAAACATGAATGTTTTCAAAAACTATTATGCTGTCGAGTATTTTTAAAGCAAGATCCCAAAAAATTATCTGAAGTTTTTGGATGCATAACACGTTTCTTTTCTTCTTTTTTTTTTTTTTTTTAAATAACATAAATGAATATTTAACACGGTCTCGGATACAGTACAGCAGCATTACTGAGAGACGTTCCTTTCATGATTAACCTCCTCTGCTGTACCGTCACGCTCAGTTTCAGCCACTCTGCCAGCCGCCAGCTGGGGAAGGGGGCAGGGGAAGGGAATGGGATCTAGACTTGGATTCCCTGCACCGCTTGCTTTATGCTCTCCAGGAGGACCTTGTTTTCCGGGCTCTGGTACTGGTCCTGGTGGGTGTACATGTCTGTCAAAGTGTTCACGTAAGTGTCAAAGTTTTGTTCGTTCATCGGCTCCTGTGGAACAGGATGTCGGAATTAGGATGGACAAGACAAAGGCTGTGGGTAAAGGATGAACAGACCAGACATTTTTACCAAAGGAGAGCTTAACATCTTACAAATAACATTCATGAATAAAATAGGTGGACGGATAATAAGCTGAAGACACATTAACGTTACATATCAGTCTTCTTTGAAATCAGCATTTTGCACTAGAAGGGAAAACAGTGCTAGGGAGAGGGGTGAACTGGACAGTCCGATGTCATGCAATGAAACATTCAGGAAAGAATGGTGCGGCATTCGGTCCGCCGGAGGAGCAGATTGGTCTCGGCTGCGCCGGCTGGTGGAGAGAGCACACGCACCTGGATTGCATTAACTAATCATCCCAGGTGCTGAAAGAAAGTAAAACTGAGCGGCTACGTTTCAGTTCCTCTCTTTCCAGCGGACCAGCTCCTCCTGCTTTGCAGCGGTGGTTTACTTTCATTTTGACAAACACGCGAACAAAAACTAAATAAAGAAACCCGCTCCCAGTCTCGGCCGCAAACCGTGGTGGGAAACACAGCTTTAAGCACCTGGGCTGATCAGTTAACGCAACCCAGGTGCGTGTGCTCTCTCCACCAGCCGGCGCAGCCGAGACTGATCCACTTCTCCGGCAGGCCGAATGCCACAAATGGGGTTAAACACTGTCCTAGCCCATCACATTGGGTCATGACAGCTAGACACTAATAGTTTCACTTTTTACCCAATATGTATTTTAAAGAGTTTGTATCTTCATTGTTTAAAAGCAACTTTTATTTTGGACAGCTCATTTGAGCCCACACTCAACTTGCCGCCTGTCTGTCTGTAAGACCCTAAGACTATTTTTTGCGAACAATTTTTGTTGGAATATACTTAGATCATGTGACATCTCATATTTAGCAGGCATTTAAATTATAACTGTTGGTAATAATGTTCCCAGAAATAAAGCACCTGAATGCCCAAGTCTTTTCTGCTCAAATGTACATTGGAGTCATGTGAGGTGGGGAGAAGGTCCAGTTTGGAATAATGAGGATCAAGAAACAAGAGTTCTCCACAAAACGTAAAACCAGAAGACTGCTTGTGTGTGTGCGTGTGTGAGAATACAATACATCTGTGAGTGCATGAAAGTCTGTTATGTCCCTTCTCTTGATCGTTAGGTTAAAAATTACAAAGCAAGCAAACAAAAAAATAAAAAATAAATAGATTTGCCTGATTCTCAGAACAATTTTGTAAAACTCATTTGGTTTGTATGTATTGGTAAGTGTTTTTTCAAGCAAATCATTAGCCTGTGTTTTAAATTTCCATAAAGATTTTGACATCTCTCTGAATAATTCATTAAAATCTCCAAAGAGTCTAAATCAATAGTAAGAATAATTGCCCATATTTTTCTGAAATAAAAACCTGTGCAATATTTATTTAATGTAATATAAAATGTCTAAAGTTATATTTGTGTCATCAAAACAATTTTACTACACTAGTCTAGTCTTAGGATATTCTCTACCCTCTCAAATATAAACAGCCATTCTCACTTCAGTAAATGATTCATTGCGGTGCAGTGTGGCTTAACACACACAGGCACGTTTAACAGGTGCAAAACAGAGGAAGGGCCATATGCTATCTGGCACTTCCTCTGTTCTGTCAAAAAGAGGACTTTACCCCTCACATCATTTTACAACTATTGAAAATGACATGCTCAATATGTTTTCTAGACAAAAATATTTTACTGATATCTATATCTGCTTCAAAAGCACAAGTGTCTCCACTGAAATATTCTAACCTCTAACTCCTATGTCAGATACCTTAAGTCATAGATTAGTAACCGTAACCCAGTCCGTTAGATGCAAATGAATGTGGCTCAGTCTAGTGGAGAATGTGTACACAAATATTATCCACTAGGTGGGGCTAGAGGCACTCTCAGCTGAGCCTGTCAGAAACCTCGACTAGTTGAAGGACAGTATAGAGATAGTTTACACCAGTGTGAGAACAAATTTCAATATTAACTTCAATATTAGTTCATGTTTTATGTAGCTCTTTGAGAATAAAATGTGCAGTCCTCTGGAAAAACCTGTTCCTGACTGTACTTTTGTATTTTCAGTATAAGGAATTAATTTCAATTTATGCTCTTTAAGTTTCATGGTTACTTAAGGGCAAGCAATGAGAATACTCACAATCAGATAAGACGCACAAAAAATTCATTTCCTGGGTCCACTGAATTTTAAATAAATTAATACAGTATACGATACTGAATTAAATCCTATTTTTGAGGCCATTGCCACCATCACATAACCTTGAAAAGATATGGCCATACAAATAATCATAAATGTAAAAAACACATTCTTAATTATGTTTTATTTCCTCAGTTTGTTTTATGCCGGACAAAATACGTTTGTTGGAATTATCTGATTTTGGTTGTATCTTTATGTTTTATGCTTGTAAGCTTGCAATTTTGAGACCCTGGTCCAACTAGGGTGTGGAGGATCTGTGTTTTCTCACTGATGTTCACCCGTGCTAGGCAGACACTGCGGTGTGTACATGGAAAAGGAGAATGGTTTCAAAGGAATACATGAAAGAGCACAAAATGGAGACTGGGACTATGGAAACGATGGTCTTACTCTCGGATGCGTCTGTAAACAGCTGTGATTTCTAATGGGGGCGTCTTTGTGTGGCAGCAGTTTCTACGGGGAAAGGTGTAAAGAAAATTCTATTAGCCTGCTGTACAAAAGGCGCTTTATTCACACCTGGAGATGGGGTGGGGGCAGGACACAGCCATGGACAGAGGACGATTGGTGAACTGGGCCTGTGCTTTTTTGGCTTGAACACAACAGAAAACGTGGAGAAGGACTATATTGCAAAGAAACACCTTTTCATGTTGAGTTCATAGCACATTGGGGCAATGCTGTGCAGATTCTGCAGAGACTGATTTTGATAGTATGTAAAATAATGTATATAGTGAGTAAAAAATTGCCACCCAAATCAAAATCTGCACAGAATTTTTTGATTTATTTTTCCAAAATAAAAACAGACCCCTTCAGTTTCAGTTGGGTCACATGATTGTTTTCTCATTGTCATGTGAACACAAATATTCTGATCATCAACGTAAATATATTCATCGGATGTCACATGACCACATGATACAGGACATCTGTGTTGCTATTTCTTGGGAATCAGATTGTGGAGTTGGGGGGGGGGGCATCTTCAACTTAATGCAGACAGTCAAAATAAAGCAAGCAAGTTGACCGAACAACAAAACAGAGGCAAATAAAATGACATAAAGAAGCAAATGGTGAAAGCCCAGCTTTGTCTCGGTAATAACCCCTGCAAGTGAACATAGCTCATAACACAGTTAACAGTAATGACCAGGGCCCTATTCCGTGGAGTACATTTGAGCTTTGTCCAAGGCAGCAAACACAGGCAGACAAACAGATAATGAAAAAACTCAAGACTGTCCAATCGAGAATTACATTGCATTCACCAGTTTGTTTTACATAATTAAGTATTCAATCATAACTTTTTAATTAGAACTGTTTTTTAAAATTTTGATAACAATTTGTTTTGAGGTGAGAGGTCTTGGAAGCATCGTAAAGACCGACAAAAATAGCCGTTCTTTGCTTTCCTTGGAAACCTTTTAGAAAGGTACTAACTAATACAGGTAAAATGGTTGTTCATGGAGAGTAGAAATGACAAGAGAAAGCTGGATAATGAAAACGGGTTGAAAGTGAATTTACTGTATATGTATATGCCCGCACTCAGACTTCCAAAAATGGGAAGTATGCACACCAGGCAATGCTGAGTAGCAGTGTAGCCTACTGCGTGTGCTGCAGCGCTAATCGTTGGTCATTTAATGAAAACGGGATTCTTAGAACAGTGTCCAGTTTCATTCAGTGTGGCATAGTAAAAATGGTAACTTTCATATGTTACATTATTTTCCTTGTTTTTCTTCTACTCATGACTTGGATGTGCCATGAAAATTCACGATTAGACTTTTTAAAGAATCTATGAAAAATGTAAAAAAATATTTATGTGAGCAGAATGTACTGAGGTACTGCACACTAAGGCCATAGGAGGAGAGCTCCAGGTGGAATTTCAGTCTAACTCAGTAAAATTTGCTAAATATTCAGCAGTTGGGTCCTCAGTGCGCACAGTCCCCCAAACTCCCCGCCCCGTTTCAGTTCACCTGCGCCCAGCAAGCACAACATTTTATAGCGTTGCAGGCGGGCTGCGTTAGGTCCTGACAAACAGCAACTCTGAAGAAGCCATTTTAAAGCGTTTCATTTCCTTCACCTCCAAACCACAACATTCCCGCTTTGCTGCAAACAGGTCTAATTCCCGCATCGTTTTCTCCGGGAAATCACGAGAACACGGCGTTTGTCACAGTTTCCCCTTAACCTCAGAACCCATTTCGTAAACACCGTTTCGGTTATTTGCGTGGCCCCGTCTGTCTCGTGACTCTTACCATGTGTGGGAGCTGGATATTGGCTAAACTGTTTATTAGGGACTGGCTGAGGTTGGCCAGCTCGTGTAGTAGGGAATCATTCTGCTGTTCAATCACCTTGTTCTCCTCCTCTATAGACTTCAGATTAGTCTCCATTGTGGTGATCTGGGGGGAGCACACACACAAGGCCATTACCTGTTACACCAGGACAGATCGCGCTGAAGCCATGCAGAACGCAGGATATCATTTCAAGGATGTATTTGGAAAAACTATACATTATATCTTCAGTTTTATAGGACATATTCATATGTCTAACAAGCCCCTACTATGAGCTCCATAACGTTTGGCTCTGTACTCTGTACAATATATATATAGTTACTATCACCGCTACTAATAAAATGATAATATTATTTTATATAGCATTATAATTGTACATTATTGTTATAGTACCATATTACATTTTACATATCAGTCGAGAAATCTGTAAATTTACTGAAAGAAATATGATTATTAAACGACACAATATCCACTTAGACAATCAGATATTTACAGAAAAAAAAATCATGCTTAGTACATTGTACAACATATTAGCCCCCCCCCCCCCGCATACACTTCCTTTTGTATGCTCCAGCTATATTTGTGTTGCTATTCATGATAAACATACTATGACTTAAATCTATCTGCATCCAAATACTTCTCACATAAACATCTGCAGCAAATATCTCACCTGTGTTCTAAGTTTAATCATATCTGATTCAACTTGTGTATTGGATTCATTTAAATCCTTGATTTCTTCATCCAGCTGTTTAATTTCCTCATCATTTTCTATGCCTGCAAAATGAAGATGGGGTTAGAAAGCCATATCATAAAGCAAACCAATACATGGAAACATTACTCTCAGACTTAGCTTAAGCGTTTACTGTGTGATACTAGCATATATAATGTATCACTAATTAATCATTCATATGAAATTGCACATCAAGACCAGCATAACACATGCTGGAAACACAGTGATGGCTCACCAGTTTCAAAAAGTAATATTCATGTTGTAATATTCCAAAGTAAAATGAATGTATTCAAGCAGGCAACAGGGCTTACATAAGCATACATTGTGTGGCTGCGTAACGTAATGATAGTAATGTATGAGCTTGTATAAGGTTTAAGAAGTAAATGTAACATCTGTTAGTACACTTGGATTCATCTCCAAGGGCTTTTTGAATTGCAGAAAAGGAGGATGCACTTGCATTCACATCATATCACAATTTACTTTGTTATACTGCCATACAATCCAGATTTTTGGTGAAATTCGTCAATAGTATATCCCTCCCCTCGTCCACACAATGTTGTATTAACAGTTGCGAGAAACTGTCAATGCTTGCTAATTGAGGACCCGCTATGGAGGCATTATGATGTTGTTTATGGGTCATTTGGCCTTTCTAACATACGTATGTACATTTGTGTTACCGTTAAGATTTACGGTAAGTGTGATTGGTGGGGGGCTGGCAATATGAATTCATAAACATATATTTAGATTGCTCATTGGGAAAATTAGCTAAAACAAAGTAGTTTTAGAGCATATCCTGTCTTTTCATCTGTACTCCTTATTACTCTGAATGCGCCATTGATTGCCTGGCAGTCAACACGATCACCATTACACACGGATCACCACAGAGCTGGTCAGGGCACACGCCGATACATGATTGGTTTTATTGTCTATTCACTATCAGAAACAATAGAGCCAATTATCACACATGCAACTATGGCATATGAGTGATTGCAGCACAGCAGGTGACCATAAAGGAGGAATGTGATTTGTTCTCGCGCAGCAGCAAGTTACGTACGCAGAGCCGTGATTGGCCGCGGCGTATCCCTGCGCGGCAGAAAAATGATTAGCACTTGCGGAAGTATAATTGAGCCCATTGTGAGTTGTGCGAGCTGAGCGGGAGAAGTGATTACCTTTGCTTGCCCGCTGCTTTATTGTTAGCATTTCCACTCCAGACAGCCTGGCTTTCTTCATGGCTGAAGTAGCTCGGGGACAACCAGACAGGCTTGGGAAACAATTCAGAGTGGTGTTCGCTTATGCCTTCACCAAATGTACGCTTGCACACAGTCATACCTGTAGGCTTACTCATGCATATTCTCTCTCTCTATCTGTCTCTCTCTCTCTTTCTGTCTCTCTGTCTGTCTGTCTCTCTCTCTCTCTCTCTCTCTCTCACACACACATATGCACACAATCAATCAATCAAACTTTATTTATATTGCAACTTTCATGCAACTAAAAGCAGTTCAAAGTGCTTTCCATACAAATGCAAATGTGACCGAGAAGAAACAATGTTAAAACAAGAATAAAAAAGTAAAACAATAAAACAATAGAGACTAGTGCACACACAAATTTAAGATAAAATTTAAGATAAAAATGCTAAAATAAAAAAAAAATAAACACATGCACACATACATTCTCTCTTTCAAACACACACCTTTCAATCACACATAGATGCATGCTCTCATTTACAGATGAGAGCCTTACACACCCAACCTTACACACACATGTACGTGCACACATAGACACACACACACACACACACATTGTTCATTACATGATCTCTGTGCTCTGTAATTTCAGCTTTTTAAAACACACATTGCCTATGAATTCAATGTATCCAGAGCGGCATCCTGTTTGGGATTCAAACCCAACCCCTTCCACGCACGCCACCGCGAGAAGCAAAGCGGAGAGCGCTGACCTGCGGTGCGTCAGGAAGCTGCCGCTGACGTGCCCGGACCCGTCGCAGCCCGGCGTCGGGCAGGACATGCCGTCGGTCTTCCCCGACTTCCAGGAGAACTGGGAGCCGTTCATGTAGCCGTCCTTCTGCCGCTTGGCCGCCAGGGGGCAGCCCGACGCGCTGCGGTGGGACGCGTACTTCCCCGTCACGTGACCCTGCCCGTCGCAGCCGGGCACAGGACACCTGTGGGCAGGAGCGAAGTAGGATGGCCATGCAGGGTGGCAATGGTGTCTTGTGTGCATTAGCGTGCTTGTAAATACCACTGAAGGCCTTTAGCTAAAAATGTGTGTCTCGCCAAATGCGTTCCCTGGGGGACAAAAGTCCAATGTGCCCTTAAGAACATGACAGGCATTTAGGACACGCTAAGTGATTTACACAATTTTTACATAGCATTTACATTGCATCCATTTAAACAGCTGGATATATACCGAAGCAATGCAGGTTAAGTACCTTGCTCATGGGTACAACGGCAGTGTCCTACCAGGGAATCTACTACACTGCCGCCCCATCAGAAAAGTTCTTGCTGATGTCGTTATCAATACAGTGTTAATGAGGATGCTCCATCTAAAGCTTGTCACAGCAGTGAGGATGACCACTCAAAAGCATCGCTTTAAAACCACATTATCTGGAGGCAACATGATCGAAGCAGCTATCAAATATTGCCATTACTTCATAATGTTACTGCAACATCAAGAAATGCAAATGGCATCCCTCAAACGCAATAGCTTTAACTCCTCAATGACCAAAGACAATACACTTCTGTGTTTATTCCTCTATCTGCATTCAGATGTGCTGGAGAACTACCCACTGTGGGAAAGCCACATCGGAAATGTATGAGGAAAAATGAGCTTCCCAGGGCACGCACAAAAAAACCCACATGAGCAATTGGCTTTTGAGCCCTGACGTGATACCTGATTGGCTCCTGGTCCTCCTTATCTTCTTTGCTGTGAGCTATCTTGACACCGCTCTTCTTGGCTCGAGGACAGCCCGATAGACTTCAGAGAAAGACATCAATGAAGCTATTTAAGCCACTATCCTTGATGTTGAAGCACTGTAAATCTTTTAAGACAGTTTTTACCAGTCCTGGTACTAGACAGCCATTTGCATGCTTTTTTTTTTTTGGTGCGAGCTGTACAGATGGGTTTAACAGCTGTTGACAGTTAGCATTTGTGGGATTGCAATGAAACCAATATGTAGTTGGAAATGTGTTGTGTTATGCCAAGATAGCACTAACATTATCCCACAACTCAGATCAGTTTGTTCAAGCCTCTTAAATGAAATGGTAATAAAAATTAATTTAATATTCAATTAATGGTTTAACAGCCAAGAATAATCAACCAAAAACTAAGCATACACAGTAAAATGTTCAGTGTTAAATTGACTCTTCCAAGGTGCATACAGTATGGCCACAATTAACACTGGACATTTTACTGTATTGAGAAGTACCCCTTTTCATCTTCATAGGGCTGATAGAGTATCATAAAAAAGATTTTAAAAATCTGAATCTGTACTTTTCTATATACTGTAGTAGAGCAAACACTCAATCCGTATTAGAACTTCAAACAGCTAACCAACTGTAAATACGCTGGAGTTATATCTTAATACTCTGTCACCTACCTAATTAAGTCCAATTAGGATTAGACATAACTCCAGCGATGGGGTAAAAGAGATATTTCCAGCCATGCACCTTGCATCCTCTCTATACGCTGGCTTTCGTTCCGCTTGCTTTATATATCTGTTTTTTTTTGCCCCCCACTGCTGGAGTTACGTTGCCATTGGGTAAATTTACCTCCTATGTGAGGCATAGTTTCCTGTGATGTGTCCTGAACCGTCGCATCCGGGGGTGGGACACCTGGGACAAAAAGCAGGGCGTGAAACTACGTGAGGATGGGCGGGAGGGGCTCGCGGCGGGGCCAGACAACAAAAACACCCGTTTGGCACGCCCCCCACAGACAAATGTAATTGAGCAACGAAACAGCGAGCGCCTTACTTGAGGTCTTGGGAATTGGTGGGAATCACGCTCCGCATGTTTTTGTCAGCTAGAGGACAGCCGGACAGACTGCAAAACGCATCACAGAGGAATTTTAGCAGAGAGAAAAAAGGAGAACTAGGGCAGTATGAAATATGACACAGCACAACAAAAAAACGAAGACTGTAAAATGCGAGCGAGCTATGGCGAGCAGTGCCATGCACTGGGGGTGCTGGGGGCTAGTTCAATGCTAAGAGGTACTCCTATGGCAGAATTAAATGTAACTCCACGTTTCTGCCTCCTGCTGCACTCGGTTCAGTGGAATGTCTGGAGCTTGCTGTGCAGCGTGGGTTAGAATTCATATACGTTATATACACGATGTGTATGTTGACTCATTGTGCTCACTCCCCGTTGCCAGAACAGGGCTGCTGTTCTCAAGCGGTGATCGCTGAGCTGGACTCTCGCTGTTCCCTGACAGCGGTGACCAAGGTCATCCAAAAACTGTAAACCTAAAAAAAAAAAAATTCTGAGGAAATGAGGTCACACCTTCTGTGAGAGGCATAATCTCCGGTCACATGACCACTTCCATCACACCCTGGTTTTGGACATCTGTCACCAAAAAAAAAAAAAAAAAAAAAAAAGCCAAAAGAGAGTGAGTAAGTGACTGTGTGTTTGGAATTTTCAGCTACCACTCATTTTATGACCATTCTGATGAAGGACTGAAGGATTATACATTATTTTTATATTTGGCACATAGAATAATTCAAAATAAATTAATAAAATCACACCTATGAAATTGTCCATTACTTCTACATGTAATTATATGATGTTTACCCTGGCATATATGAGCTATTCCTCATATCCAGAACCATCCACAAAATAATTGCAATATGTGCAATACTAAATAACTTATATTTTAAATTGATGATAGGTAAGGTTATAGATTTTTTTTTGTCACTGCAGTTTGCTCTTAAGCTACATTTTATAATGGAAGAAAATGGCTATTGGAAGGCAGAATGCTAATATTTTGTTTTGACGAAGCATCGCTAACACTGCCTAGCACAGCCAGGGCGGGGGGGGGGGGCACAGGAAGCAGCGGGGAACGCGTCTAAGGAGGAGACGGCTGGGTTGTGTGCAGCAGCCAGCAGCCAGGAGGTGAAAAAGCCTCAGTTCTCGCGAAGCAGAGAGGATGGAGAGGAGCAAAAAAAAGGAGGGAAGGAGGGAAGGAGGGCTCCTCCCCTCGCCCTTACGTTATCAGCTCCTTCTTCGCCTCCTTGCACGGAGCGAACTTGGGCTTGGGGCTGGGGACGGTGACCTCCCCGGGGTACTGCCGATCCTCCAGGATGTCTTGGAAGGGATCCAAATCGTCAGGCTGCGGGAGAGACAGAAGGAGGCGGGGACTGAGAGAGGTAAAGATGCCCTCGACATTCAAGATGCTCAGTGATGTCATCGATCACCCTGCTGAACTCAGTCTAAACACAGTCTAAAACTCAGTCTAAACACTTTCCTTTACAGGTTACTTCACATTTTCATGTTTTCTTGGATAATTGACGCAAGCCACATTCTTTCTTTAAGACAATGGACAGAAGTTCCCTGCCCAAAAAAGTTCCTCCAACATCCACTAGATGGCTCTCTTGTGAAATCAAAGGATCTCCATGGAACTTACTTCAGCCGAGGAACATCCTCACTTTCTACGTGCACAGCGATGCCCACTAAGAGAGACGCGGTTTAAAAATATTCTGCAAGGTGCCTTGTGGCAAGATGTGGCAAATCGCCCACAGTCTGCCTCCGCATGACAAGCTAAATGACATTTCAAGAATGAAGCATTTCAAATGGACCTTGCTTCACTTCATGGTACATTTGAATACTTATTAAGACAGCTACTTTGAGTTGGCCGTAACCATTGCCACGGTAATATAATCTGGTTTGTTTGTACCTCACTTTTTAAACGATATGACCAGAGGGCCTGGCGTTTTGTTGCGAGTTGCTTGAAAAGTAAATGCAGGAGTACCTCACCCTTTAAACAATATGACCAGAGGACCTGGTGTTTTGTTGCAAGCTATTTGAAAAGTAAATGCAGGAGTACCTCACCCTTTAAACAATATGACCTGAGGACCTGGTGTTTTGTTAGGAATTACTTGAGAACTAACTGCAGAGGTACCTCGCCCTTTAAACAATATGACCACAGGGCCTGGTGTTTAGATGCTAGTTACTTGAAAAGTAAATGTAGAAGTACCCCGCCTTTTAAACAACACGACCAGAGGACCTGGTGTTTTGTTGGGAGTTACTTGAGAAGCGAATGCAGAGGTACCCGACCCTTTAAACAACATGACCAGGAGGACCTGGCGTTTTGTTGGGAGCTACTTGAGAAGCGAACGCGGAGAGTACCTCTTTGAGGTCGTCCTCGTCGACGCGCTTGATTTTGGTGTAGTCGACGGGCAGGTCCCAGCAGTCGGCCTCGCTCAGCTGGTAGCAGCGGCTGTTCATGAGGGCCTGTCGCTGGGGGGACATGGGCTCCAGGGGCGTGAGGACGGCGCAGCTGCCCTCGTGCCCGTCGCGGGGCCTGCTCATGCTGAGGTCCAGCGTCCCGTTCTCACTCACCTCCGCGTCAGGGCCCTGAGAGAGAGAGGGAGAGAGGGAGAGAGGGAGAGAGAGAGAGAGAGAGAGAGAGAGAGAGAGAGGGATGGGATAGAGAGAGAGAGAGAGATAGAGAGAGAATGGGGGGAGAAAGAGAGAGAGGGAGAGGGAGGGAGAAAGAGAGACAGAGAGAGAGAACGAAAGGGAAAGGGAAAGAGAGAGAGAGAGGGGGGAGAATGGAACGAGAGATAGGAGCGACAGAGGAAAGCAGCGAGAGAGATAGAGACAGAGAGTGAAAAAGAGAGAGCGAGAGAGAGGAGAGATGTAGAAGGAGAGAGAGAGAGAGAGAGAGAAGGGGAGAGATGTAGAAGGAGAGAGAGAAGGGGAGAGAGCGAGAGAGGGGAGAGATGTAGAAGGAGAGAGAGAGAAGGGGAGAGAAAGTGAGAGAGGGGAGAAAGATGGAAGGAAAGAGAGCAGGAGATAGAGAGGGTGGAGAGGGAAGGAGACAGAGAGAGAGAGAAAGAGAGACTGCACGTTAACTCCTGCACTTCTGCTTCATCTATTCACCACACAGCCCTGTCTGACTAACTCCCAGCTTCACGCAGCCCTTTCTGCCACTTTCTGTCTCTCCTGGCCCCCATTACTCACCACTGCTGTGAACGTGCGCGCGTGTGTATGAGTGTGCTCGTGCGTGTACAAGAAGGTTAAACCCCCTCGAAGCAGAAAGGGCAGAGGAAATGTCTATTATGACAGTACGGCAACCGGACCAGGCTGGGCCGGACACGTCCGAGCGGCATCGTTTCAGGGCCGCTTTCTGTCGCGGCGCGGGCTAACGCGTAGGCTAACGCGCAGGCTAACGTGCTGCCATGAGGCGTCGGAGCCGGCGAGGCGCGGCGGCTCCCTCCGCGGCGTCGCGGGAGCGGGCTACACTGCGGCGCGGCTCCGTCTGCACAAAGCCGCGGCGCTGTCCTCAAAACGAGGTCACTCTCTCCTCGCCGCAGTGGGGAGGGGAGAGCGGGGCGAGAGCCGAGCCTGGAATCATCATCGATCCACCCCCCCCCCCACCTTCCCTTCCCTCTCCCCCCTCCTCCTCCTTCTCCTCCTCCCCCAACCCCCCGCCCGACAACCTCCACCCTCAAGGGGCTCTGCCGTCTTTATTCCTGGGACTGCCTGCTGCTCGTCCTCCTCTCTCTCTCTCTCTCTCTCCCCCCCTTTCCCCAACCTCTTCTCTCCCCCCCCGCCCCCACCCCCCCGGGAGCCCTGTGCCCGCGTCTTCTCCCGCCCCCTTGGGGGAACGTCGGCCACTCTGCCTCCGCTTGCTTCGCGTCAACAGGGAGAGGGAGAGATAGAGAGAGAGAGAGAGAGAGAGAGAGAGAGAGAGAGAGAGAGAGGAGCGGATTCTGCTGCAGTACACATGATTTAATCATTCGGCAGCTCGCTGGCAGAGATTTACCTGGAAGCGCGGGCTAATGGCAGTTCTCAGAGAAGACGTATTATAGGGAGGTATCCGCTAAAAAAATGTTGTGCACCTAGCCGTTAAAACCCTTATTTGTTGTGACCTTATTAAGAATAGAATAGACAAATAGACTCATTTGAACGCTTACTATTCCCATGTATTGGCAATTCTCATTAGCGTTTAGGCTTACAATATAAAAATAACTATATATAATATATATAAACAGGATATAAATCTAACACCGAATGTATACATTCAACATGGCTCAAACTTAGTGTTTTCATACAATGCTATGTCATCTGTCAATGCTTCCTTCAATGGATGAAGCTTCTTTAATGAGCTATTTCTAAGAATATATCACCAGTTTGGTCAGTACAGGAGACATGCTGGGACCTACTCTCAGTAACCAGCCCAAAGAAACTGGCTAAGTAGTTGGCTTTGCATTATGTACAATAAGCCTCATTGGTAACAGCTGGGAACAACACCAGGATGGCTCTATAGAAACTTCATCCCAGGCAGCAATATAAAATGGAAACTTGCAAACATGTTAGGACACAAAATGAGAACAATGATCTGGATCCACTGGCGAGTTAGCTGTAGAGTCGTGATTTGGGATGGAAAAGCATACTCCTTGAGCCGGTGGTCTTCACTCCTGGTCCTGGAGAGCCATAGGACTTACGCGGCACTTGAGTAGCACGGCAATCGATCAGTTAAAGCAGTTGATTACACAGTTAACTCAGGTCACCTGGTTTCTTGAATCTGAATCGGTCACTCATTTAATTTAAAAAAAAATTTAAAACAGCAGACTCTGTGGCTCTCCAGGACCAGGACTGAGTTTCACTGCAGTAAAAAGAAAAATGCATCCATACAAAGCAGAGGTGTCCAATCCTATCCAAAAAGGGCAGGGTGCAGGTTTTTGTCTTAGACCAGCACTAAGGCATCTGATTCTACTTAGTCTTGATTGAAGACCATGACTAGTTGAATAACGGATATATTTTTTAATTAAATTTTTTGTTCAAGATGAATGTTATACAACTGCTCTCATTTTTAATGTGGGCATTTCCCACTGCTTCTAACAAAACCTATCCTGCCCCTGCACAACATTTAAAAATACTGCAGCGTGTCCACGGTTGTAAGTAATCGAAATGAATTTAACACTTGAGTGTTGCTTGTAAGCATTACTGTCAATCATTGACCGTGCTAAATTAGTGGCAATTACTTTATCAACTTAGATTATTGAGGTGGTGCAAATGGCATAATTGTTTGAAAAGGGGATTGAAAAGCGGCCATCGTGACCTCTAGCTGGTGGAGCACTGAAGTACCATGTGAGAAAACAAGGGGACACAAACTGTTGGCCCTATTTATAATACCTTACTGCATTGTTGTAAAAAGTTGCAACAATGTCTCCTACTAGCTGTGGTATCTCGTCTGTAAAGCCACAGGTGATTTTTGAAAAAGGGGCATTCAACATTGCCATAAAACTTTCTTAATTTATCAGTATATTACTTTTCAGACACAGCTAATAAAGATCACTGATAATCTTCAAGATCTAATTTGAAAACAGTTTTTATTTAGATGTATCAGATAATCAATTGATCAGCTGTTGGATAAAAGCCTGCAGTGGCAAAAAAAAATGAAGATGAATGCACTTCTGCCTTAATAAAATGAAGATGTTTAAGTTCGCAGATCTGATATTCAGACATAATTTCCTGAGGAAATGTACCCTCTGACACTTCTCACTCATTATAATCTCCTTTTTCGGCAGGACTGGCCTTTGGGAGCAGCAGCACCAGACTGTGGGGTCATTCCACCGAAAGAAATGAAGAATGCCGTGTTCACTCCCAACCTCCCCTTTTCTCGCTCAGGAATCTCCCCCCCCCTCCCCTCCACCTCCACCCCCCATGCAGATATTCCACCTGCCAGCCTCTGGAGTCCACGGTTCCGCCATTATAATTGAATAGATCCCAATCGGGCTGGTGTGGATATGGATTTGTGCACAGCACCGTGCTTGCTGCACACCCAATGCGTTTGGGGATTAAGGGATGGCTCCGCCCCACGGAGGAGAGAACGTGATAAATCGGCATATGTGCCACATGCGGCAAAGGCGGTCCACGTGCACCATATGTAGGGTGCCCAGATCTCCCATTTTTCCTGGGACAGCCTGTGTTCCAGGCTCTTTTCGCGTGCCCCGAAAATCTAGATTTTTCCCATATTTCAATTGTACCATATTTCAATGAGGTCTCTGACTGAAACCGCCATTATTGGATGTTCACATTGCGTTAAGCCACAGTCCTCTAGGACATCTGGTATGCCTTAGCCATATGAAAATCAATATCCCATGATGCATTGCTTTCTCTGCTTCTATTAAGGTGACTGTGTATGACTGACCACAATAATGCAAAAACCACCCGGTGCAGTCTGGGAAAATGAGGCAGTGGGTAAAATAAATGAACGCATCACTCTCCATCTTTTGTAAAATGTAACGAAATACTCACATAGTCACTGCAGTGTACATGGCTTAGCACTTCCAGGTCAGCTTCATGAGACTGACCCCTCATTGCACATATTGGGTCTCTAACCTTGCTGCAGCGAAGTTAAAAGTGAAACACCCATTGAGATGCTTGTGCATCTGCAGGCATAAAAGGCGGTGATTACGTGTTCCTTCTTAGGTCAGGAACATGCTGTGACAATCTAGAAAAAATTGTACCGTGTATCCAAGTGTATTTTTTCCCAGATGTATATCACGGGTTCATGAAAAATATGACAGTTAGGTTTCTGGGTAAGCTCACCCTTTAACATACAAGCCCTTTCCCTCAACAGGATTTCCATACGACCGTGCCTTCATTCGTCATTTAATTATGGCCTCTTTAAGCCTTTTGCTAACGGCATCCGCAGACAATGAAGCTGTACGGGGCTCTGACAAACTCTTCTTTTTCCTGGCCTCTTGCATTCTGGGTAGAACCATCTGTACTCACTGTCTGAGCGATAGGAACGGTGGCAGGGCACTCCAGAGGTCTTGCAGGCACAACCCGCTCCCCCACCTCCGATTATTTGACAGGAGGTGGCCTATTAACACCCTTCATCTGGCAACTGTTTCATTATATGCTAATTTCTGTTTATTTTTTTTTTTGCATGAAACTTTGCATAGAGCATTCAGGACATAAAGTTTGCTCATCATTATTCACAAGCTGTGCACACAGCATTATTTAAAAAAAAAAAAAAAAAATAGATTTCCTGTGCATGGCAAGCCTGCAGCTAAGATTGGTATTCAGCTCTTTCGCTGAAAACCCCGCGTTCTCCCGGACTCCTCTGTCATTGGACTTGACGGGACACGTATGCCTTGTCACGACCATACCCCCGGCAGAATCACCGAAATCCGCAGGCACAGACGGCGGGGCGGACCAGAACCCGGCAATCAAACCGTGCGTGGACGCAGGGACAGATAATGAGCCCGTCTCCTTCGAACAGCAGGACAGTCGCACAGCCACGCTCTCCCTTAGACCCCGCCCGCCCGCCCGCCACCTCATCAGCTTTACGGCCAATCGGAAACCGCTGCCCTTTCCGCCATCCCGCTACAGACAGATGCGGCCTGCGTCTCAAATGGGAAAATGCTGACTGTGCTGGGAGCATTCAAAGGCATTGAGGCACTTCTCATTCAAAAGTTAGCATGAAATGACGCCTGCTAAGGCGGCTTCATTTGGACGATTCTGAAGGCAGCATCCTGATGTATCCTTCTCCGGGTAGGATATCCCATAATTCTGTGCTGAAATTAACTGCCAAAATGGAAGACAGCCAGAGGGCCAACTTCATGTACAAATGTTAGTGATATTATTAAATGTTAGTGATAGCATTTTTCATGTAAAGTTTTGAAGCTAAATGACTCAGAGGTTGTTCCAACTCTGTTTTACTTTAAGAGATTAGATTGGTTGCTCTTTTTTTTCGTGGAATTTTTTTTCACAAATCATTTTTCAGTTTTATAGCATAGCTAACTTAGACAACTGAGAGCTGACCTAGATACGTTATTTTTTTTTACTAGACACATGAAAATCAAAATGAAAACATTTTCATTAACTGCGCTTGAACAGGTAGGCTGAGAACAGTGATTGAGAGGGCCGCACGAAAGAAGCGAAGAAATGGGCTGGCTGTGAAAGACTTTCAGGCTCATGACGTACTCACTGCTCGCCTTGGTAGTCTGTCTCGATTCAGGTTCGTGATCGGGCACCTCCGAAAACGTTTCGTTCGAAGCACGGTGACTAATCGGGCAGCGAAGGCAGCGAGGGAGCTGCCTTTGGTTCTCAGCGTTTGATGTTCTCTGAGGATTTTTTTTTCGTATTGGTCAGTTCGTTTTTCGTCAGTGCTATACGCCCCCACCCCCGACGACATAGCTCAGGAGGTAAGACCGATTGTCTGGCAGTCGGACGGTTGCCGGTTCAAACCCCGCTCTGGGCGTGTCGAAGTGTCCTTGAGCAAGACACCTAACCCCTAACTGCTCTGGCGAATGAGAGGCATCAATTGTAAAGCGCTTTGGATAAAAGCGCTATATAAATGCAGTCCGTTTACCATTTACCACCCCCGGGAAACCGACCGGAAAGAGGGAGGGAGGGGTTACCGGCGAGCAGAGGTCCGGCGGCTTCCCGCCCAGGCTCTGGGGCATCTCGCGGCAGCGCGTGGACAGGTTGAGGATGGCGGTGGCCGCCATGTGGGCCGCCTCCATGTCGTGGGTGTAGTCGAAGCTGCTCCGGCTGCAGGTGCTGCTGGCGCTGCTCAGGCTGCTGCTGCTCGGGGCGTAGCTGCTGGTGCTGCTGCTGGCCGGGCTGGACGTCTTGCAGTAGCGCTTAACTGTGACGACACAGACACACACACACACGCGCGCGCGTGTACACGCGCATGAACACAGTCACACACAAAAACACACATACGCACACACGTGTACACACACGCGCATGTACACACACACAGACAGAGACACGCATACGCACACACAACCACACCAAGAGATATCAATGCAGACTACTTTCACTAAAATGGTATCCAAGGACACAAAACTAAATGGATTGCTTTAGGAATAGGAAGGTAGATGTAAAGATAGATAGATAGATGGACAGTCTGGCATGAAAGAACTACAAGAGACATTAGGATGCAGACAGAGAGAGTAACAAAAAAGGTAGGCATACAGACAGAGATCTCAGCATTCTGCTGTATCTACAAATGATTAGTAAATAATTTAAGGACAAGTGCTTCCGTCAAAATAATAAACACATAATAATAATAATAATTTACAGGCATGCAAGACTGATACGTTTTTAGACTGAGAAAGAGGGACAGAAAGAGAGAGAAAGACAGACAGAGACTGAGCGACAGAGATATCCATGAGACTCTCATTAAGACAGGTGGACGGTTGGATGGCAAGCGCAGAGTACGCGTGAGTGTGATTTCGGGTGAGAGGGGGAGAGAGAGGAACCGTGTGACAAAGAATCTCAGCTTCAAAAGCAGGAGCTGGGAGATGGCACACCGTGAGCTCAGAATTCCCAGCCTGCATTAAAAACCCCACAAAAATTCCCACAGAAAATGGAGCTAGGGTACTGCACGATAGCGCAATTTTTAGCATAGCACGTAGCACGATGCAAATGGCTGGAGGCGGGAGTGGAGGGAGGGGAGTTCGCCCTGGGATTTTCACTAATCCAGTTTTGGCTGTGAGTACAGGAGAACCAGTTTGTTTCTTACCGTCATATCCTTTGGGAGAAGTGTCACGTCCCTGGACCCTGGGGGCGATGGCTCGCTTCCCATAGACCTGGTGGTGGCTGTCGTAGCTGCTGTTGTAGTCGAAGGTGGTCTTGGAGTACTTCTCCAGCTCCTTGGCCAGGTTGGACCGTGGGGTGCTGGTGGGAACGTTGTTTTTGTAACCATACTGTGGGATCTCCAGTTGTTTCACAAAGCACATGGGCCTGGAACACAACCACCACCGTCTTGAGAGTGGTCTGACTAACGCAATCCTAAACCCAACCACTAGGGGGTGCTCTTCAAAAGAGTGCATGTATATAACGCGTTCTATTGGTAAGTAAGAAAGGATTGCAAAATGTGTAATTTTACTCAGAATAATAGAATGATTTATTTAAATAGGATGCTTTATCATCAAGTGCTCGTAAGTCACAATACCGGAAATTTGAATGTTTACGTGGAATACAATAAAGATTTTTTTTCACAGAAAATAAGAAGGAAGAAAGCCCAATGAGCTAGCAGACAGAGAGGAAGCCCCGTACCTCAGCACACGGTCTGAAGCCTGGTTGGATTTGGGCCCATCGTTGGTCTGGTGCTTCTCCTGGATCTTGGCCATCTTCTCTGCGGCAGCGATGGGACACCCAGAGAGGCTGAAACAGAATTAGCACAGACCAGAGGGGAGGTTAGCGAAACAGTAATACGTATTACTCTGTTAAATCCTCCAGTACCTATGTCTGCCTCTTCCACCCACTATACAGCAAATTTTTCAGTATTTAATCATTTCATGGCTAGAGTATATCTGATCTCCTTCTACCCTCAGAAACTCTGTAAGACTTCAATTAACACTGAAAATTTCACCCATGCACTCATTGAGTCAGATGCACTTGATCAACATCTCACACCAAAACATGCTAAACTTGCACATTTGAAGGAGGAATGTTGCTTCCCTGTAATAAAATAATGTTCATGTAATAGTAGAACTAGAGTGAAAAGATAAAGAGATCCATGTATGAATGAGCATGCAAATACAGGCTTGTTCATTTACACTACACAGACAAACTAACCTCTAGGTGTACAGGGTGAATGTTGTGCTTGTGTCTGAATATGTGACATTTCGAGTCCAGAAACATTTTTAGTGTTTTAAAATAACACTGGTTCGAAACACTGAGAATCCATTTGTTTTGAATGGGAGTCATGCTGGTCGAATGACGTTTTTATTTATACGGTTTTTAATTAGAATGCAAGGCGCTTGCAGATACGAACGGGGGAGTTTCTGGCTGGCTGGCTTCAGGGAATAGTGTAAGAGAGACCGCATCACAGGCCTTTCTGCCAGAGCGAGTCTGTGCAGCTCTACAGAGAGGGACAACACCAAGCAACTCGCTCCTTATCTACCTCTCCCTCCCTCTCTCTCCTACTCTCGCTCTCGCTCTTACTCAAATGCATTAGACTCTAAGTCCCTGTTTCTGCATCTCCCTCTCTGTCACAGTTTACTCTCACTATCCCTTTCCATTCTCTCTCTCTCTCAATCTCTCGCTGTCTCTCCCTCTCTCTCTTTCGCTCTCAGTCTCCGTCTCACACAAATATACAGCTGGGCTTTCTGCAAGCTCTTCTCACACAAAGAGCATATGAAAAATGAATAGGCTCAGCCCAGAATGCACACACACTTGAAAGAGCCACAGAATCTCATACCGTACGACAAGCTGACACAGGGACTGCTGTCAGTAAGATGTGTTTCCATGACAACTGCCTCAGAAAAAAGTGAAACATATGTATTTTTGTTTGTTCTCCCTCCCCACTGCATTTTCCCTCTTCTTGTCACTCCTGACAACCGTACAGCATGCATAGATCCCACCGGGGGTGTTCTATATATCATGGCCTGCAGCGACAGTGGGTGGAGAGGTGTGTATGTGTTAGCATGTGTTTATGCGTGTCTGTGTCTGTGTATGTAAGTGTGTCTATTTGTCCGCTTGAGTACATTTATATGCATGTATGTGGCTATGTATGTGCATGTGTGTGAGTGTTTACATATGTGTGTATGTGTGCGAGTATGTGTATGTGTGTGTGACCATATTTGTGTGTTCTGCATGTGTGTGTGTGCGAGCTTGTGTGTGTGCCTGTGTGTGTGTCTGTCTGTCTGTTTGTGTGTGTGTGTGTGCGAGTGTGTGTGTGCATGTGTGACTGTGTGAGTGTGTTTGTGTGTGCATGTGTGTGTGCGAGCGTGTGTGCGTGCGTGTGTTTGCGTGTGTTTGTGTGCGTACATGTATGTATGCGAGCATGTGTGTGTGTGTGTGTCTGCATGTGTACGTGTGTGTGGTAGATTTCCGGGCGTCTCCCACCCTCGTGTGCGATGTGGAGGAAAGCGCTCCAGCAGTGCTCCCCAACACCTCCACCGCAGTGCCAGGGGAGAGCTGATAGCTGGCACTTAGCCTGGTGTCACACAGCATCTGCTGCACCGCGACACGCATGCACAGGCAGCCCCCCATGCTCTGCCCGTCTTCATCAAGGTACGCTCAGCTTTCCTAACCGCACAGGATGTGCTGTCGCTGCCCGGGGACTATGGATGACAATTAGCCTCTGAGCTAACGCCACTGAAATATACTAGATGAGCTAACACCCCTATGGAAAGTTTCACACTCTTTTTGTCGAACGAATAAGTAGATAAAAATCAAATCATGTTCAAACCACGGGGTCTTAAGTCCTCCTCTGTGACTGCATCCTATCCTTAAAGTGAACAGTTACACTCAAAAAACGAATTCTTTAGATGGCCATAATGTTATTATATGACAAATTTCCATCCAGTTTGAATTGGTAACTAAAAGTATGTGGTTTTAGTAAATATAATAATCCAACTTATACATAGCTATACATAGCCAACATATACATATAAAACATATACAGAGCATTAAAAGTGCTAGCATAAAACGAACAATTTTGTCTAATGTAATTTAAATGGGCTGACCTCACTTTTCTTTTCATGCACGTTTTATCCATTGACATTTTACAAATGTGACTTCTTTGAGTAGGATTTGCACAAACTACTCACATTCACCCAATAACAGTTTGACAGACAATTGCTGATTTCAATTAAATAAAACTAACATGAAAGGATGTTTGAGCTGCCTATAAAAACTGGATGGGAATTTGTCACGTAATTTAATTATGTTCCTCTAAATAATTCTTTTCTGAGTGCACTTTAAGATTTGTCTGGCGCTGCTTTCATAAAATAATAAAAAAAATTTTTTTGCCGAACACCAAAGGACAAAACCCACCAAAATATACATGATACAAAAAAAAAAACAAACAAAAAAACAAAATGGCCGAAAATAAACTGAAGTGGTGCCAGGAGGGGTGCTGGGGAGGGGCCCGCGGGACGAGGCAGCACTCACCTTCGATGGGAGTTCCTGTTGCTATTGACATGACCACGTCCCGTGCAGCCAGGCGTAGGACACTTAAGAACATTTTCATACATTGCAAGAACTTGACAGACAAGAAGAGGTGAGAGACAGGGAAGGTTAGGAGGCCCCAGAGCCGAGTAATCAGTACGATCTCCATCAGTCCTGTACGGCTGCCATTTTCAGAGTTACGCTCATGCAGAGGACAGCAGGCCATGCACGCCACGTTCGGGGGAAGGAGTGGGTGGGGGGAGGGGGGGGGGTGCTGGTAATGCAGGCGACGGTCAGCGTGAAGCCTTATCACAACCCAGCGGACATCGCGCGATCGTGCTGGGCTCGCGTTATTTCCAGGAAGAAGAGCGCGGAGGGGCACGCTTCTTCGAGTTGTGTCAGAGGTGGCGTCGCAAGCCCTAATTTTCTTCCATTAAACCGAAAAAGTCAGCCCGCATACATTTACCCAGGGTGCACTGCTCAGGGCTGGTGATGACACATTCTTGGTTTGGCCAAATTTGTCTCAGTGCAAGAATTTCACTTGCTTTTTTTGAAGAGTTTATTTTGCCCACCCCCCTCTCCCGAACATCTTCCAGCCTCACAGACTTGATCTTGCTGCATCTTCTTGTAAGCCAAGGTAATAAAATATATTGTAATAATGATATTCATTTTTTAGATTGGTTGGAATAAAAAAAAAATCATATTGGTTTTTAAAAAGCTAGCTGTGAAATTAAAGCCTAAATTAAAATTAAGGCTAGAGTAACACAAGTAACCATTACAATAATGTATTATAATTAAATAATTTAATATAATTGGTGCATTCTGGAAGGTTCTGGGTGGCCCACCCTATTAAGGCATCACTCTTCTAGTGTATGGATGGGCCTCATGGCCTGATATTGAATTAGGCCCATAGCAGAGTTGATTGTGAGCAGCAGTCCTGCAGGACAATGCCAGTTGCCTCTAGCATTACCCAGGGATGTGAGGATTCTATTCTCCCAGGGCAAGTGGATTGCAGTGTAATTAGAAGGCTGACATTGGCTGACATCACATGCTCCGGAGGAGAGTACATGCTTGTCTGTGCTCTCCCAAATGGAGAATGGAGGTTGCAGTATCATCATTATTGGGCATTCCAAAATGGGGGAGAAAATTGGGGAAAAAATGTTCAAAGTTATGAACTTTGTGTTCAAAGTTATGAACATTTCAGAGGAGAACGACTCCTGTTCCCAAAGAGTTTGATTTCTGAAGTCTTAATGAACATGTTTCCCCCAATATTTAGGAGGAAATTGTCTTTTGAGAAATTCTCTAGCTCCCACTTCTTGCCCCTTAAATTGAATCATTGCAGATCTTTATACTAACCCTGACAAAGCTTGCCACCTGAACAGGCAGAAATGTCTTACAATTCACAACTAGTAACGGTAACAATACTGCAACATCACTCACAGTTCCACGACTACAATTACAAGCCACAATTTCACATTACATTTTGATGAAATAGACATTATGACAAGCTAATCAAGCATGCAAATGCATTCTCGTAGATTTTTCTTAATTTTCTTGAAATACAGTATTTCATATTTTCTTTGCACCTATCATTAAATGTATGTTTGTCGTATTTATTGTTTGAAAAATGGTTCCTGCAAATAACTTGAATTGCTTTTGTTAGACAAATTAAACCTTATGAACTGGGAATGATGGGAAACTTGTGAAAATCTTAGACTTAAGGTCAACCTGAAGGAAACCATCTCCCCTAAATGGAGTCATTACCATGCCATACAAAACGACAGTAGTCAGACTAATTAGGCTGATTGGGATTTTTCTGGTAAAAAGTGTAGATACAAATGGTGTTTCCAGTAACCGGTGCTTAAAAGTATAATTCTAAAAAAAATTACCCAAAAATTCATTAAAAAAAAAAAACCTCACATTAGAATAATAAGTGGAAAATAATTTGCCCATAATTTTATGTGATGCGCTGTGAATTCCAAATCAATCCGTATAGTCCTCTCTACCAAGGCACATCTGTTCCAGAAAGATCACTTTTGGGTGCATTTAAAGTCATTTTTTCAGACAAAAAAGTGGCCCGGCGCGCATTAAGAAGCCTCAATAACTATGCAATTACACTGTAATTATGCCGTAATTACTCCGAGTGTTGTTAAAAATGCAGTGAGTGTGGTGTCGAGTGGGCTGTTGTGTTCTCGCCGCTCTATACTTGACCAAGGCGGGAACAGTGCGAAGGGTGCTAATGTACCAGGCAGAATGAGAGACAGAAGAACCTGACAGGGGGGAATGATGCGGTGGTGAAGACTCAGAGCCGGGAAAAGGACGAACTCCGAACGGACATGCAGGAAGACCTCACACGGGAGCACGGGCTCTCCACGGAGCAGGCCATGCAGGCGAACGTAAAAGAAGAGAGCATTCCGCGAAAAGGAGGGAGAGAAGTTGGAGAGCGAGGACACGCGGGGAGTACAGTACGCCGCACACTCAATACGAGAAGGAGAGTTTTGTCACCTAAAGCGATCACAATACTTCCGTTGTGCTTACTTTCAGGGGGCACCCGGTCTTTGTGGGGACAGCCGGACAAGCTCCGGTGGTGGGGGTACAGGCCGGTCACGTGACCCGATCCGTCACAGCCTGGTGTGGGGCACTTGCTCTCTTTCTTCTCGCTCCGCGAAGAATCTGCGAACGGCAGAGCAACGCGTTGGCAAGGCCTTTCAACGATGCGCACACACACAAACACGCACACACACACACACACACACACGCACACACTCATTTTCTGTGAGCCAAACCAGGAACACATTCAAGTGATTCAGGCAGTGTAGCAGATGGACATTGGCCTGACAGTTACTCCAGGTTGGTCATCATTGGTCACTGGACTCGCGTTACTTCACTTAGTCTCTTCTCGCAAGACTAACGGCACAACTTGAACTAATGCACAGGACTCGCTACTGGACTAAAGCCAAAACCAATGTTTGTATGTGGAACACATCTCCCAGTACAAGACCAATGTAGACCAATGGACCAATTGGAGCCTCTTACCCAGGTCATCATCATTTTAAATGAGAAATGGTTCTCAATTGACCTTACCCGATAAGATAAAGGTTAAATACATACATAAATGAAGGACTGGGAGCTTGAAATTGGGGGAGGCTAAAGCAGATAAATGTCTTGTTGCTGTGATTGTTGTGCAAGATTAAACATTCTCATTTAAATCGTTTAGGTGATCCTTATTTAAAGACCCAGTCCAGTGGAAGCTGTGTGCTGTATAAATCTCGGAAAAAGCCAGCGTGGGCACAAGGCCACACTTTCGTGCAAGTCTTCCATGTAAATGTTCATCGGTGGGCGATACTGTGGGAGTGTATTCAAAAGTGTGATGCTAAAACCCTGGAAGATAAAGGTCACATTATAAGATGGATGATGGTGCATTATTTGTGGTAAAGATTTAAAAAAATAACTAACTTATGGTGGTATTAGCTTTGCGACTGTGTTCAACTATGATGGTGAAAACTCCTAAATGGACTTTGTGGAATAAAAAAATTATTTGTGGTCATTTCAAAAAAAGGGGTAGGCATCTAAATCACCATAGCAACACAATCTTAGAGGAAAGTTATAGGAAATTCTAAATTCTGCCTGCAGTAACTGAAATCACGCTTGTTGGAGTCACAACCAAAAGTAATACATTTTCACAAACCACCAGAAGGCACAATGAACTGGAAGAGTGAGAATAAGAATTTATAGTATAGTTAAGAGGCTATATATCCAAGGTGAAGGGTTACTTTATATGTAAAGGTGAAAACTTTTCACTGTGTTTACCCAGCAATACAATGTGTGAGATGTGATGTAATGTCACATGACTTTCTGTGTCAGTCTCCCTCAGAGGTCCTAGTTGTTAAAGGATAATGTCAGTAATTTTCTTTTTTTCAGTATCGTCAACATATCCTATGAAAAGACCAATAATGTTTCATCCAACTCTCAATTAATTTGTCCTATGAACAATTATTGTCCATCTAGCCTATTGTCCTTCTCTTACATGCAGATGCCTATACTGTGCTTTCCCATACAATTGCTCCTCAAAGATAAGTCTCAGCCGCTATCTCTCCAGGTCCTGAAGCAAGATGCTATCCCGACGCCCTTGTGGTGCATCGATCATTATTAGAAATTAGATTGACGCGTTAGCCGCTCTTGTGCCACGCGCGGTACATGCCGGTGAGTCACACTCGTGAGATCATCACTTTGGCAATCTGTCTTCATGCAAGTCGGCAATAAAAATATTTATATTTCGCTGATTTCATTTCGGGCAATATCAGTTTTTCATTCTCACGGATGATGCAGCGGTGACACTTCGCACCGCGTTTGTTTTTCTCATCCGTGGAAAAGCCAGTACTTTATTTTTGACTACAGTTGATTTATTCACACACTTAATGAAGGCAGAAGGTGCTTCAGATTAGGGAGGGCTTCTGAAATGCCGCGCAGCCGAGGTGGCCGCAGACGAAACCACGGCAACGCAAAACTATGTATAAAAGATGGGGAGAAGGAAGTGCCCGAGGCTGCTCCTCTCAGCCGTAAGATAATGATTTAATTTGACCGTTAGACGGAAATACGCTTCGGAGGTGTTTTCACGGCTAGCGATTTCCAAACCGTCTCTCCGCGGTTAAGTCTCGGCGACTGTGGTGATGTCTTAGTAGAGCCCCTCCCGGGTTTAAAAATAGGCAGCTGAGAGCGGGCGTGACCTGAATCCCGAGGATGGGATTTTGCTGTCCTAACAGGCCCTGCGGATTTCCATTAGTTATGCCTGAGAAGCCTAGCCTCTGATGTCAACGCGCTGGCCTATTTGAACAACATAAGCCTCTGCTGCCACCGCCGAGATGTGAATTATTCAAATTGTCCGAAAAAGCCTGTCCCGGGGTCACCGAGAGGTTCTCTGCGATTGGCCTAATGTTTGTTTCATCTCAGCACAGTGCTCAGCAGAACGCAGGGAAAATGGAGGCTTGCTCTCTCTCTCTCTCTCTATCTCACTGTGCATCTATATGTGGAGGTGGACTGTACGTACAGGTTATGAAACAGTAGGACAGAGCATCACGTACAAATCCTAATGCTCCATTTCTAGTAACATCAAATTTTCAGATGTAACTAAACAGGCAGGGCAGGACATTCCATGGGGCCAGTTACTAGACACAGTGATAATTGAAAAAACAATTACAACAACAACAACAACAACAACAATAATAATAATAATAATAATAATAATAGTGTAAATCATTGGGGGTCTATGAATTAAAAGGGCTGTAATTCCTACACGGATCACCTAATATGCATGTTAAAATCCTCAGATTAAAGCTGACAGTCTGCACTTTGTCCTCATATTCACTGTTTTATTTCAAATCTGGTGTGCAGAGCCAAAACAACAAAAATTGTGTCACCACATTTGCATTGAACTGTACATATAGAGTGTGTGAGCACGTGTGGGCGAGTGTACCTTTCGGGTAGTATGGCCTCTTGGCGCCATCTTGGTGAGGTCGTGCCTTCCGCTCTTCGGCAGCGCAGCTCTGCCTGGGACTGTGTTCCCGCCGGACGCCGTGCTCCACTCCCATCCTGTCTCTCATCACCTTGGCCCTCTCCGACTCCAGGGCGATGGCCTTCTCCAGCAGGGTCAGGTTGCCTTTGGCCATGTCGAAAGCCTCCTCCGAGCGGTCGGAGGTGACGGAGGCGGTGTCCTCGTCCCCGTCGCGGCCGCCGCCGCAGCTTCCTTCCTGGCCGTGGCCCATGGGGTAGCCCTTGGAGTTGGGGCTCAGCTGCTCCTCCAGCCTCATGAGGTTGACCATATCCGAGTAGTTCCTCTCCAGGGTGCGCCCGTCCTCCTGGAGGTCCTGCTGGCAGCTGGCGTAGACGGGGTGGTGGTGGTGGTGGTGGTGGTGGTGGTGGGACAGGTCGGGCGCGTGGTGGTGGGCGTGGGCGTGGGCGTGGGGGTGGGCGTGGGCGTAGGGGTGCCCGCCCCGCTCCGCCGGCTGGGTCTCGCTCAGCTTGCGCGCCAGGTCGTAGCACTGGCTCCTCAGGCACTCCAGGCTGCTGAGGCACACCTCCTCCTCCGTCTCCGCCGGCCTCCCGTTGCTGGCCGAGGCCCCGCCGACGCCGTCGGGCACGCCTCCCCCGGCCTCCGCCTCGCCGTAGCCCCGCCCGTCCAGGTCGTCCGCCATCAGGGCGCCGTGTCCCTGCGCCAGGAGCTTGAGCGAGTCCACCGTCTCCCGCACCACGTCGCTGTCCACGTCCAGGCTCAGCTCGCCCTTCCTGTCGCCCTTCTCGTTCTCCTCGTCCTCCTCGTCGTCGTCCTCGTCGTCGTCCTCGCCGGCGCTGTTGGAGGAGTTGCTGTTCATCTCGGACTCGGTCATGGCCTGGTAGGCCGCGTCCTCTGCGATCTTGCCCAGGTTCAGCAGGGACTTGGCCACCAGCTCGTCGTAGTTCTCGTACTCCTCACTGTTGTTGTCCTTCTCCATCGCCTGGCCGGGTTTGGGGTATCCGCCGTTCATCTGATTGTTCTCTGTTGAGGAAGGACGGAAACGCCCATCATTTCTGCACTGGATTATGCCAGAAAACTTTTCTGCGAGGAACGCGGGATATCAATATCAATCCCTCCAATGATGGGATCTTCGCACACAGTGTTTTTGCAAGGCTAATAAACTGGTTGCCTTCAGTGTACCTACTGCATATAGAAAGCCCAAGACTCTCCAAGGATGTTAAAAAACACAGGCAGAGTGAAGAGAAATTAATGAGATTGGCACTGAAATGATATTATTGAGACACAGAAAGGCCTCAAATGAGCTGAACTTCATGGACAGTTTATTTCCCCTATGATATCAGTACCCATGTGTATCTGAATGAGAAATGAAATGTCAAGACTCTCCAAGTCACAATAGCTGAATATATATCTACAGAGCTCATGATAGGACTTGCAATAAAAAAGGTGCTCATCATAGTAAAAAGAGACAGCAATTATTATTACAGCAACTTTACACATTTGTTAAGAGCATGTTTAGTGGACCATGAAATAAAAAAACAGTACCATGATTTTAATAGTTCATTAACAACCAGGAACATGGTTAAGCCATTACATGTTTTTGACAAGATCAGAACATTAACTGGACACACATACACACGTGGTTGTGTTTATTATCTTATTGTACTAGCATGTAGCCTATTTATTAGAATCAGCAGCTATTGCACAGATCAGATCCATAAATCATCAGCTAATTAAACGGATGCCTTGGTCTTATCATTAGTGTCTATTTCCAGACACTGATATAAAGATAGAACTGAACATTTCCAGCACTGTATTGATCACTGTGAATAATGAGCAGTTGGTGAATGTGCCTACTTACTGTACAGTATGCTAACTAGCTAGCAAGTTACTTATCAGTTCTGAATCTGAATCCCAAAACATTTTGTACTCATTAGTTTATCCAGTGGTTTGACACAATTTTTTTTTCTGTTTTCAGATGAAGTATTCTGATCACAGTGTGATCTGTCATTTGCTAACAAGCAAAATTTTGAAAGAGAACTAGCTAGCAACAGCTCCCTGTGACTCTTCCCTGGAGACTGTATGGGAAACAATACTTCTTGAAAGCATCCAGTATTTATCCCAGCCTAGCTCTATTGGAAAATACATTTGGAACCTAGTTACATTAAAAAAACTCAGACTGCATGCAAGCTAGCTTGTGAGCCTCATTACTACCCACTTTCTATAGAATCCGGATAGCAATCTTGCACCTGTGACCTGATTGACTGTTATACAGTATATACAATTGTTCTAATGCAGATCATGCTTTGTATTCATTTTAAATGCAAATTTATTTACAGTGATAAAGGGTTCTAATCTGTAGGATTAAAAAAAATCAGTACCTCCAAGTCAAAGTCATCACCTGTAGCTGCTTCAGATCTACATGTCTAGCACATTTATTTTACATTTTTTGCCTATCACACTCCAGTCATGTACGTGTGCACACAAAAAAGGAACATACACGCACACACACACACAATTCACAATTCAAAGGGCTTTGGTTTCAAGAAGAGAGAGAGAGATAAAAACAGAAAAAGAAATCTAAGAAACTACTGATGTGCCATCTCCAACATTAATTAAATAGATCACATTGGTTTTATTTCCCAAACATGGATGAATTGATGTATAAAATGAAATATTTAAAGACAAAAATATGTGATGTTCAATAAAAAAGGGAAATGAGCAATTAAAGTAATTAATAATCCAAATTTTCCAATTAAATATTTCATAGGGCAACATCCATTTCATTTCAAAATACCAAAGAGCAAAATGACCTCTGTGTGTGAACTGATTTCGCTGTGAAAATGTGGGCAGTCGTAACTGATCATACACCTAAATCACAAGCCATAAGATAATACACATTGAGCTATTTTCAATGAATAAAAATCAAACATAGATGCATACAAAGTGGCTACCATTCAAGTCCGAGCTCCAAAAAAAACCGAAGCTGACATTTGTGGCCGCAACCAAGCGAGAATCCGGGACTCGTGTCAACCCCGGAGCTGGAAAGCGTTTCCAAAGGACGCGGAGAGAAGATGAGCACTTCTGACACTTCCTGTACAGCAGCAAATATACACGGCAAAGTTGAAGTTAATAAAGACGAGAGCTACGTCCTCAGTTGCTCTTAGGGGCACTGTCACGAACGATCGCGGGAAAGGCAGCCCAAAAAGAAACGCGCCGTGTCCACTCCGCTGTGCTGTGGGTAAGCGAGGTGACCAGTCAACCGTCAATACCACTTCAGCCACCCAGTTCAACCATTCACGGCAGAGTATTTACAATACTTAACCACTCCTGTGTCAAACTTCAGTTTTGTTTTTCTAATTAAGAGGAAATTCTGAGAGATCTGATATTTAACACCAACAAACAAGGTTTGACAATAGTAATATTTCTGTGCTTATGTGATAAATGTAGTCATTTATCATCAGCATTTAAGGGTAAAGCACAGGTCCAACACTATGGAATGTACGCTAAACAGTTTCTGGGCTGCAGTGCAGTATAACACCACTTGTCACTCATACTAGTGGTGAACCATACAGTGTCTCTTTAAAATCAGCATAATCTGCCTTACACTCAGAGCACGTGGTAATGCGTTTTTATGGTTTTCGAGTGGAAGCACAGAAAAAAGATGGGCGTCGGTGAAGATAAGTCAAAGCTGGTGGGGATACACTGTGCTGTATTTCAGAGAGGGTGTGTGTGTGTGTGTGTGTGGGGGGGGCGGGGGCGGGCATTGTCTGCAGCCTTAATTCTAATGCTGTGGTTATTGTGAGGCAGATGCATGTAATAATTTATTTAAATAAGTGTAATATGGCAGGAGTAATGTGTCTCAGTTGGAGAGTGTCTGGAGGAAAGTGCATTATTGCCGGCGGCTAACGTTGTCTCTACCTTGGGGGGCCGCAACGCTTTTGCCGAATCAGCAATCACTTGAAGAAGCCATTGTTTTTTTTTTACAGGGGTTCCCACAGGTGAAGCCCGGATGCTTTATGTCTGATGCTGAGATGACATTGAAGGTCACAGGGAAATTATTCCAGAAGCACCTCAGGCTCCTCCAAACTATCTTTAGAAGTGGCTCCTGTTTCAGGGGGATTGTTTTCACCCTTACGCTCAATGCTCAGCGCCATCAGAAATTCTGGGTACGCTCAGCCTCCTTCGCCACAGCACCGAACGGAACGGAAAACAAACAAACCCATAAACAGGTGGATGAAACGAATCGCATAGGGCGCACTGTCAAAATGATGCTAAGAATGATAAAACGATAAAAACAGAGCAAACAACATTTTCCCTGGAGAAACTGTAATTCGCTGCTGTTTGTTTGCTTCATCTTATCATTGCCAACAATGTTACAGTACCGTCTCAAACGGAGCTCACTTTTTCTCCCGGGTGACAAAAACAAAAAAAAGTATTCTTTTGTGGCTTATGCTTACGAGCAACGGAGGTAAAGTGCCTTGTTCGCAGACATCCGAGCCTGCAGAAATATAACTGCCGTCTGCTGATAGATGTTTCTGGGCGGGAGATGAGTTTGGTTTCAGATGATCTCTGCTCCCCATCTGGGTTGTTCAGAAGGTTGTGATGTCAGGATTGAGATGTGTGGCGTGACGTAAAATCAGAGAAGCAAAGATGAAAAGAGCTCAACAGACATTAAAAGGGAACTGAACCATTCAGGCAAAGGCTGCCGTATGGTCTTACCGTGCCCGCGGCTGTGCTCTTCACGGTCTTCCTCCTCATCTTCCTCATCGTCTTCCTCCTCCTCCTCTTCCTCCTCATCCCCTTCCTCGCCGTCCTCCTCCTCGTCTTCCACGACGTCCTCCGCCGTTTCTCTCCCCCTCCCCCTCTCCAGTTCTCCCTCGTCCTCGTCCTCACCCTGCTCCTCGTTGTCCTCGGAGTACTCTTCCTCGTCGTCTTCTTCCACCTCCTCCTCTTCCTCGCCTTCCTCCTCCTCTTCCTCCTCGGCGTCCTCCTGCTCCTTCTCGTCCACCTCCTCCGTGCCGTCTGTCTCGTAGCACTCGTCCATGGAGGAGTTGTCCAGGCGTGTCAGGAAGGTCCTCCTCTTTGGGGCTGGCTCCTGCGGCTGCTTGTCTTGGGTTTTCCTCTTCTTGGCCAAAGGGCAGCCATAGACACTGTAAATAACACACAAAAGGGGCCACTTTGCATGACTTCACCTGTGAACAAGCACGTACATTATACCCTGTGAAACTGTCAGTATTCATTTATTCAGACTGACTTTATAAGTCAAAGGAGGATGAAATGTACTCTGAGTAAAATGCGCCTTGTCAGAGTTCATTCACGACTGAACATTTTACTGTGTTCTCTGTCCAAATCATCACTTTCGAGAGGCGGGCTTTGGAATGGCATATGAGAAACAGCCCTTCACTGAACTGACTCCTGCAAGGAAAAACATCTCAAAATAATGAAGTAAATTTCCCTGTTCCAGTTGTAAGCATCAACCTTAAGCGGGAAATCAAAGTTTACTTTACCAACCTTTAATTATTACACCCCTAGTAATCAGTACCAATTGTACTAATTGTGCTTTAATTGTTGCAAAGCAGCCTCGAAAATTATGTGTACTTTCAATATGAATTTGAGGCTATTTTCTTCTATGTGAATGCTGGGGACCAGTTTGCAGCAAGGTAAGGGTGATTTTCTTTCACACTCCTATCGTGTTAGCCACAACAGTTTCCATTAGCTAACTGTTACCTTTTCTTTGTGGTGGAGACGGGGAAGGGTATGAATCAAATGTAACAGTTGGCTAATGGAACATTAGCAGAGAAGTGCACCTTAGGAGCCAGTGGGTCCTGTGACCTGACACAGTTCTGTTCCCATGGGGACTGCACAGAAGCAATACATTCTTTCTGTAATTTTAATTATAACCATCAAGGTTGTCCCTATGGTTAATTTATTTACTTATCTATTCAGATTATGGAAATGACCAGAGATCTCATTGGGACATAATGTCTCTTTAAATAACTGACAAATAAAGTTATGACATTTCTAGTTGACTTGAATGAGCATTGTTTATTAGGACATCTATTTAAAAAATTACCCCCCCCCCCCCAACACTGTTCAACACTGATATACTTAGATACTAAGTACTTAGATAATGGCCAAGTTTGTAGGAATGCAAATAATTCGAGTTCAGCAGGGTGAGTAATGCTAAGGCATATTTCCTCAAGCATCTTGTCAGCAGAAGGAAAAGAGGAAATGGAATTACTCTCAAGTATTGGCTAATACTTTGATTACTGGAGCATGTTATTTTCATGGAAAATTTTCAAAGGGAACATACAAAAAAAGGCTACAATTCTATTATTTTGGCCCATAAAATGTACAGATGAAAGGTATAAGTAAAAAAAACTAAACTGACACATACTGTACCACCACATTGGCCTATGCTAAAAACATAACCAGTGGAACATCACGGAACTAAAAAAAAACCTCCATACTGATTCAATGAATCACCAATCCCTTCCTGTGACTAATAAAAAGGGTTGTTCGCTACACAAGAAACATTGCTGCATTGCACTTTAAGGGTACAGCACATGCAAATGCACAACTTTTGAACATTTTTTAAAAATGTTTATCAAATTCATGTTGTTGAAGCCTTCCAAAAAATCAGATGCGCTGTTCTGGAGTAATCCAGATTCCTCCTCTTTCAGCCAGAAAGATGTTTATAGTCATCATTTTGAGGCGCAGATCCATGTAAAATCAGAAGAAAAACAATATGAGGTCAACTGTGATACAGTTCAGTGGCTAATAGAAACTGCTGGACTATACTGTTTGACACTGCGTCCAAGTAATTTAGGAAAACCACTAATCATGAAGGAAAAACATCAGATGATCTCACTTGAGGGCTGGGGGAATTTTCCATTTGGACACGCGAAAAAGCAGATTATGGTTTCATATTATTTTTTCCAACTGAAATAATTGGAATGAAATATGACCTTCGACTGCTCATCAGTTGCAAGGCCCCTTTTTGGAAAGCAGAGGCAACACCTGCGAACAGGCGTCTGACATATTTCAGGGGTGTATTGATTTTTGAGGTAATGCGAGGGCCTTTGTCTGCACACCTGCTTGGTTGCTAGCTGACAGCCTGGTCTACATGCAGAGCCAATATAGGCTTTTCCACAGGACTTCCCAGGCAACTTTCACTGCTAATTCTATAACAAAAAACGCTCCTATGGACTCTATGGTCTCTATCAGATACTTTTCTACGCTTTACTGACCTTGTTCAGTGTATTGGAACCAATGAAATACTCTCAGAAGCTGCAAACCCCACCTTCTGGTCATATCGGCAGGCTCAATTACACCAGGCAAGATCAATAGAGCACAGAAAAGTATTTGAATCCAAAACAAATATGTATTTGACCCAGGTCTGGACTCTATGTGTGTACTGTATATAAGTCAAGAGAGCCATAGGGAATTGCATAAAGCGCACTGACTTGACACACTTCAAGGAGTTTCGTTCCTATTTACTATAAATAGGAGACACCCATCATCGTGATGCAAACGACGTCCACCTCTTGCGACCGGGGAAATAGCATTGGTCTGACCCCGCACCTACGCGTGACCTCATAGATCCGAGCCCGCTCAGAGATTCACAGTGGAGCGACAGCCTGTCCTGTGTCACACCTCTTGTCCTCTCCCCGGGCTGGCCAGCTCACGATCAATACCGCATGTGACCAAACATCTGAGAGGCACATTAAAGCCGTACTCATCCAGTCCCCTCCAAGTGACATCAGCGGTCTGTCTGTCCAGGTGGGGAGCAGACAGGGGGGGGAGGTAGGCAAGCGAGCACAGTGCGGGTGTGGAGGGGCGTCGCTGGTCTGACGTATCACAGCCCGTAGGAGGGTTTAAAGATACAATGCATGTACAGGAGAAATCTTAAAAGATTGTTGGCTTTAGGGGATGGCTGTAGAGGTCGGCCAATACATGATTACAGCCATGCCATGAACTGGCACCTTTCAAAAATAGATGTAATATTTTTATATATTCATTATTTATTGTCAACCTGTGTTTGAGATTTCTGTTTGAAGAACTGGCTGGACACAGAAGATAATAACAATGATTACATGTACTAAGGTCTTACATGTTGCTACCTTTTACAATGCTGTCCTTGGAATCCAAGTACTGTTATACTGCAGGTCCTCTCAGTATTAAAACAGTATTAACACTGGACCAGTCTCCATAGCTGACTACTTCTCAAAGAATGAAATCAAGAAAACCAAAGTTAATGTGTAGCATTCTTGCTCTGAAGTTGTGGTACGATGTTGCAAATTCATTAGCACATTGTCAAACAGCTATAATTCTGTAGTGTACTTTCAAGATTTCAATACAAGAGGCTTTATAAGGACAATACTTAAATCTGGCTTTCAACGCCGGCAGCACTGCTGGTTTTCATCCTTCCCCTCTAATCAGTGACTGAAGTAGACCTGGGACAACATGAGTGTGACATCTTTAGCCAATCAGTGGCATTACTGTAATCATTCAATTAACTATCAAGTAGAGAAGTATAACAGCAATACTACTGGCCATGAGATTTGAGTATCCATGACTTATGGAGTATCATCACTAGCTACGGTACCTATATTTGACTATATTTATATTTGCAATTGCTAGCTACCACATATGTAAGCTAGCTGCATACTATATAAATAATCTTCCACACTAGTTAGTTCTTCTATAGGCAAGTTAGCTTAGTGTGTCTGGGCATAATTAAAGCTGTTACTAATTTGCTAACCCACTACATGTTTTCCACTTGACTTCATGCCCTCCTGCCTGTCACCTAGTCTGTCTGTAAGAAACATAGCTTGCTACCAAACCAATGGTATGCTCGGTATTGAATGCTTCCATGTGACCTTGAGTACTTCTGTGTTTCTAGCTCACTGAGCATTCAGATTAAAATTGAACACAAATATAAATATATAACTTTGACACCACTCTCGATATAGTGCATGAGTACAATGAAGATTCTGTTAGAGAGTGAAGTTCAAAATTGCGCAAATAGCACTACTAGCTTTTTTTATTTTATCCACATTGTCCTTCACATAATGAAGTGAGTTTTTTTGTTGCTAATGTCATACATGGCATAAACAATTAGTCCAATATGGTCTATAAAATTAACATTAAAATGTGTTAGATAAAAAGATGTTGCACTCAGAGTTGAAGACAAAATATCTTTGGGACCAGCTAAGCTAAGATCAACACAGTGATTTAACTGATCTCTTTGTAAACTGGTCAATGCTAACTGTGTCGTATTTGACCAATACTATGAGCTAAAGTGGAGGGAAAATTGATTGTAGAATTGATGAGGAATTCAATGTTAAACCTTGCCAAATAATTAATTGTATTTTAATGAGTCTCTGCAACTTGAAATCCTTGGCAATAATGAGTGCGCGTGCTTCAGGAGGACAGTGTCACGCATCATTTCATTACTTATGCTATTAAAAGCTTGTCAACCGCAAGCCCCAGTCCGTCTCGAACACTGTGCCATATTTGTATCCGTGCCGCACCATAACATGAGCAGGAAGGGGGGGGGGGGCGGGTGATAGCAGTGGCAGAACAGAGAACGGTTTTTCACGTTCGCATGCCAGTTGTCATGGGAGCGCGCTGCTCGCTGTGCCCTATCCGGCAGCATCTACAGGCACGCGGTCTCCATGGTGATATCCTCCACAGAACCCAAGAGGGATTTGCCATCCCTGCAGGCAGACGGAGAGAGAGAGAGAGAGCGAGCGCAGAGTGATTTTAAAAAACCCGACAGACTTCCCTGCGAAAGGCAGAACAAAGGAGCTGCCGGAGTTCTCCTGCATTGTGCTGGCTCCGAGCGCTCTGGGACCGCGCCGCTCGATAAAACCCCCGCCGTTCGTTAAGTCCTGGGTGCGGGAACAGACCAGGTTTTTGTAAACATTAAAAAATATATATATTTGGCAAACAAAAGCTCTCAATAATTAGTAAAAAAATAAATAAATAATTAAACCAACATGGTATTTTCCTGTTTTACGCAAAAATTAACACCGAATTTCAGTGTATTTTATGAATGTAGAATCCGGGGTAAGATCAGAGTTAAAACGGGGGTAGCCGTGCGCAAAACCCAGTTGGTCTGCTTTGCTGCTGTCGATGCTTGAAGAGGAAGCGGCAGCAAGGAATTGAGGGAGAGTGTGAGAGACACAGACACAAGGAGAATAGCAAACGAGAGAGAAAGAGGCATAGCTACAGAGAGAGATAGGAGAGAAAGGCACAGATGCACCGAATAGGACGAGACAGAGAGAGCTAGAGACAGATAGAAGGAGAGAGAGAGGGAGAGTGTGAAAGAGAGAGAGGGCAGCAAGAGATAGAATGAGAGAGAGAGAAGGATAAAAGGAGAGAGTGCGGGGGAGATTGATCCACTCCATACAGTAAGGCAGCCTTGAGACAGATTGGTGACTCTGGAGGTGCTCTGAATGGACAACTGTCTGGATAACTGACCGACAGTAGCCTTCGGACCTGTCTGAACATCACTGTCCAATACAAAAGAGGGATTCACCAAGGCCTGACAACATGGCATGCCACAATCTCTTTATCTTCCCTTAAAAATATATACATATATATATGTAAGAGCCACAAATACATACAAATATTTCTCTGACATAAGACATAAGGAGACTTCAATATACAGTATATTTGCTTCTCACATACATTTACAGCTGATATTGGTTATATTTTCTAAGTCAATTGAATACATAAGACAATGATTGGTTGAAGTGATACGGGGCTTCGGGTGGGCGTGGGTGGCAGAGGCTCAGGGAAGGGCGGAGCGGCGTAGCGGTGTAGCAGCGTAGCGGCGTAGCGGCGTAGCGGTGTAGCGGCGTAGCGGCGTAGCCGGTCTCGTTTTGATTAATGCGGCCTTATCGGGATTCGCAGAGCGCGCGACAGCTCCGCCGAGCGTGTTTTAAAAACCCGAGGGCTCTCCGCGGAAAAGGTGCCGGCCGTTTGATCGCGCCCGCCGAGCCCGCGACGCTCCGCCGGCTGCCCGCCGCTCGCCCGCGCGACCGCCCGTCCTGGCCGAGTGCCCGCCGCGGCGCTATCTGCCAGCCTGATAGCCAGCCGCCGCCGCCGCCCGGGGCTGTGGCTGGAATCCGAATGAGGGGCGCGTCGGTGAGAAAAGCGCTCGACTACTCCGGCTCTGGAACACGCCGCGGCGCAGACAGGCCATTATTCACCCCCCCCCCCCCAACCCCCCCGTCCTCCCCGTCCCCCCGCCCCCCCAGCTGAAGCCTCGGGGTATGCGACGGCAATCAAACTCACGCCGGGCTGGCGGGGAAAAGGACGCCTATGCGTGCGCACGCGGACGCCGCGTTTGTACGAAGGCACCGTGGTTTGTATAACGGGGCCCGCGCGCAGACAGCTTTGCCCGTGGAGGAAAAGGACAGCGTTCGAATCCCGCCATACAAACGGCTCGGCCTGCTTGCTGGATTCATCGGACCGAGGCGTAATTCTTTACGTGTCGTCGGTAGATCGGTGAATGGATAGGACTGTCTTATTTTTATGTGACATTTTTTTATTCCAGGAGGTTTTTCTTGAAATCAATTAAAGTTTTTATTTGATTTCCCTTTTTGGTCTGTATTTGATGAAATAAATTTTTTCTTTTTTCTTTTCATATTTTTTTTCCCCTCTATTCAGACAGCAGCATGAAAAGCTAGCTTTTATGTGCCGGACTGAGAAATTCCCAGAGCGTCAGAATGAAATCGGTTTTGAAACACGATGCAGCGCATTGACTGAGACCAGAGGTTAAGTTCTAGAATCACCCATCGGCCCAGAGACCTACAGAACACACAAGCTAAACGAAACTAGATTTGAAATTCCTCGTCTCTTCTAGGGAGACTTTGTTAATGTCAGCTGTTTGATGTCCTGTAAAACCTCATCCAAAGTGTAAGATCGGGTGGAGCTGGACCCTCAAGATAGGAGATTATCCCTATTTTTGACGTAGCAGTATATTGCGGGGCCGTAATCCACAATCCACCTCTGCAATGCTATGAGCTGAATACAGATGGAGAATGCAGTGATTTTACAGTCTTTAGGATTCTAAGCAGGCATGCTAAAAACAAGACAACTGATGTGACCCGTATAATTACAACAGACAACTGTATTCCTCAAGCTGAAGGTAGCCCAAATGAATGTTAAAATCTTGGATAAGGGAGCACTGCATGATAACAAGGATGCTGTATAAGTATAAGTTAATAGAAAGGACTCTAGACTTTTTAGTTTTGGGTTGGAAACCCACTATAAGGGCAATGTCTGCTCTAAGTAACTGAAACATTACTTCTAAAAATGTTTTGGGTAAAAATATATAAGTGGTTGGAATCTTAATATATAAGTTTGATTATACATAATACTAGGCTGCTGTGGGAAAGGCTATCTGGTCAATACTAATAAGTAAATAAGCAATTATCATAAGGCAATGGCTGCCTGTTACAACTGTATGGTGTTTGTTTCCTTGCTTCTTTATACCTGCATAATTCAACATTCACAGATTTGAGCATGATTAATTAATAAACCATCTTGTATATAACCCAAAAAACTATGTTCTCTGTCAGGTAGAGTGGATGTGTGTCATGTTCCTGTCACGATATATGGCGTATTCTCCGTCTACTAATTCTGACTGGTGGAAATCGGCAGCCATAAATTTAATAGGTCAGGTTATTCCTCCTTGATGGTCACTGGAGAGCCTGTATTTTTTACTGGTGTGTTGGACAATCCAGATGACATCTGGATCTTTTGGCCACAGGTGTGTTCATCCACCAGCGTAAGAGCTGGTGGTGAGCATCTCTAGTACCGCCACAGAATGAGGACAGTTTATTACAGGGGGTGTCAAGATCAGTTTTTTGATGATCTTTGTATTGACAAAAAGTTCCTGGGCGGCAATATGTGTATCAGTGTTGGTTTTTTCTCCAGACTCTGATATTCATTTCTTGATTAGCCAAATTAATTATCTTGCATTGCTTGATAAAAAAGGTTACATTATATATCTTAAAACAGCATTACCGAAACAGCAATATTTTACGGTAGCATAGCTTTGAGAAAGTTATATCAGTGCTAATATATAGAACCAAATGGAAAATTATTAAAATACCCCATGCTTAAAGGCAAACAGTGACAGTGAAGACTGCAGCCTTCAGTATTCTCTGACATAAAGCAGATATATGCGACACACATCTTTCTGCTTCAAATCCCAGGAGCCGACACTTAAACCTTGAAGTTTACATCAATAAAATATGCTGCTGCGGAGGAGGGCCCTGTTTGAGAAGGTATATTTCTCTGCAAGATCATCTGGCAGTCTTATATTAAATGCAAATGGTGATACTTGGGTTCCTTGCTAAACATTTGTCAATGTGCAGCACGCAAGCAAAGGCGTTGAGTCCTCTTGCCATGGCAGGGAGGTGGGGGGGGGGTTAGCGTTCGATTTCTGTCGAAAGTTCCCACTTGAACCCGGCAAGCTTTCTTTTTTTTTTTTTTGCCCTGAACTGGCCTCTTTTCTCTCCCCCAAAGCCTTATCGCCTTCCCCTTCTATCCCAACAGCGCCCGTAATTCATCATCTGGTATTCTTTTCTCCGAGCCAGAGGTCTAACCGAGGCGTAATTTGTCTGAGCCGAACCTTCGGTAATTCCCTGCAAAACAGTTTAAAGGGGCGTGTTGATCGCGTGACACGAAAATACATGCTTTTTTCAATCATTTCAAAAAGGTGGAAATAGCAGTGCGGGAGCGGTGATGATTAAACCTGGCCTGAGCAGGATGGATTTCACGGTTCAGCAGCTCGGTGGGGCAGACATCCAAACAGAAGCGATTCCTATTTTTAAAAAATTCTCTTAAATCACCTCAGAGACAAAACTGCACATAAAAAATGTTTTATTTTATATCTTTATTTTATATCGGATATAAAAACTCCACCATTGGCGACACCTATTCCACAGTAATTATTCTTATAGCCAAAAAGAAACCATTAAATTAGGCAGCTTTAATGGAATGTCTCAGCCATTATAATATCTAATCAGTTACAGGGAAGCATACAGACCAATCTCAGAAAATCAGAAAACCCTCATTCACGAGAGAGATTCTAGTGAGATTTACTGCAGTAAATGCAGGTTACTGATCCACTGCAATTTTACTAATTCACTGCAAAAGTCAAAGTGCTTTAATATAATAATATCACTGCAGCCTCTCTTATTATCTGTTCTCTGGAGTTCTGCTCAAATCCATGTCAATAAAATTAGTATTGTCGCAGAACCGCCAAAATCCTGGAGGGATGTTGTCAAAAGCAATGAAAAAAATCTGTTTCGAATCCAGAAGCCAAATCCAAGGTATCAGTATCAAAGTATTTTTAATAACTAAGATATATATATATATATATATATATATATACATATATACTTCTTTTCTACTGGAGTAGAAAACACATTCCTACAATGCAATAAAATGCAATAAACTTTTTACTAAATGATTTCGATTCTATATGCTCCGTTTGAAGCAGTTCGTCTGTAGGCTTTTGGAAGTGCAGTGGCATAAACAGACTCGCACGTACGTTTCCAGATGCATTAAAAGCCTTTGTTAATCACAGTGCGCCTGAAATAACAGGATATCACGGGCACATTCATGCCAAAGCTGCGAGAGAATAATTAACATACTAACGACGGCACCGTCTCGTGGCTGCTGTCCGACAGTCAGAGCACTTCTATAAGTATGCAAATGAGGGCGGCGCGATCGAGTGTGGAAATTAGCTGGCGACGGCGGCCGAGCAGCCCTCGCTCATTGATGGATTGTGCCCTTGCGTTCGTTTTTCGCCCGCTTTTTTACCGTCTTGCGAAGCGACGCTTGGCCAGGGCGGCGCGGTGTGTCAGGTACAGGCGATGTTCTGTACAGGGTGTGAGGGGGCGGCAGGCACGCGGATGTGCCCATTGTTATTCCGGGGGGCGGGGGGGAGGTTTGTTTTTTGGGAGGGGCAGTGGGTATGGCTAACTGCAAGCTGCACCATCTGTTATTTTTTAATTTGCTGAAACTGAACAAAGTGGTTAGTTATGGCTAGTCAGTCACTGAATGATGCGTATGCACAGGTTATAAACTTAAACTCACCATGGTGCAGAACTGCCTATAGAAACATAATATTCCATTGCACTTGTTGAGAACTGTACAGTGAGGAATGTAGCTTTACTGCAAAGAAACGCTTGCTATCATGTAAATCCTTGTACACAATCGGGGAGAAAAAATATTCACGACAGTCATTTCCAGCTAACTGAAGATTCAGCTATCAGAGAGTGACATACATTATGCCTCTCTCATTCCTAACAGTCTATAATACTATTTGGATGTCATTATAGTGGAGCATTTAAACATCCCTCTATCAGTCATCTGTTTAAAGATAACATCAATTACAAAAAGAATAATTTCTACTTTTCCGCTGCAGTGACTTGACACTTCCTTAGAGTGTGTTGGCATTTCCATTCTCTTGCTAGAGAGACAACAAATAAACAAGTCTGTTGTAATGCCTTACATGATGAAGACACGGCTGCCATTTGTGGTGAAGCGAAAGCTCTGCTCAACCTTTGTAAAATTGAGATGCATTGGTGTTTCATGTCTTCAAAAATAAATGACTTGAATATTTTTTTTTTTCAAAAATTCAAGGACATACTCCCGCTGCTATGCGGTTACCAACCGAGGGTTTATGAGCAGGCCTTCAATCCAACACCAGGGCAGCCTGAGCGCAACTGGTTTGGTGGGCATATTCAAATCACACTAAGAGCTCCTTCATCAGTGTAGAAGAGATTCAGTTCCCCATAGTCATGACCTATATGGCTGCCGGTGTGTCGCTAACATTAGGTTTAAAGGATGCCTTTACCTTCTGTGCCGCGCATACTTGCCACTGACGTGCCCGCTGCCATCGCAACCTGGGGTTGGGCAGCTGAAATGATAAGAGATGGGACTCAGCAATCAGACGCTGGGCAATTAACATCTTACTTCCAAACCATCATTGCAGCTGGGCTGTAACTTACTAACTGAGAAGACGAGAGCAGTCTTAGGAAAACATGATGGTTAGGCCCTTTAGTTTTGGTTAATGCATTATTATGTGAGTGGCCCTGGATGCTTGGACAGTATGTTTTGCCTGAGTATTCATACAGAGAGGGTACCTCCTCAAAACTGTGACTCAATGATCACTTTTGTGGTATTACTGCCTATATTGCTATCCCGAAAGAACACAGGTTTGAGGGAGTGGAATTTCAACGTAAAATAGCTTGTATAATTCTTCTTCTTTCTTGTCCTCCTCTTTTGTCCTTCTTCTTCTTCTTCTTCGTCTTCTTGTTATACTTATTAGTATTATAATTATTATCCTCAGAATCTCAATCACAGTCAACAATGTTGCAGGTGCAAGCAGAGTAGATCTGAGAAAACAATCCAGTAAAGGTGTCTAGTCAAAGGTATAAAACAGGTGGAATACTGTTCAACAGTTCCAGCATCCTGGCCAGACAGGAAAGTTGAGACATAAAACATGAAAAAATGTACTCAGGAGAGTTCAGCGGGGTGGAGGTGGGGAGGGGGGGTGGGAGTTGCACTCTCTGTAGAAACATCGTTTCGCATGTGCATCACTCAGTGTAGAGTGGAGAATGAAAAGTGCATGGAACCCATTAGCGACCATGACTCCTGACCGCATGCTAATGCGGTATGTGGTCTAAACATCTACTGACCTGAACTGCTCCTGTACCGCTGGTTCTGCAGACACTGAGAGAGAGAGAGAGAGAGAGAGAGAGAGAGCAATAGAAGAAGAAGGAGAAGAAGAATTGATCACTACAACCAAGTGGCATTTCTAATCTGCTTTACAATTACACCATTACACTGCAAAGCCCACTATAAATAATAACAGTGCAAGTGTTTTCCCCCCACATTGGTTTCACAAACGTACTATTTTCCAGGGAAATCTCTTCCAATCTGGCAACAAGGCTGCTGGTAGCTTATCGGGGCCAGGACGGCTGGGGTAGAGAGTGAGGGGGTACTGGCGAATGAGCGACACGCCGGGAGATTCAGACAGAAGCGAGAGACATACCCCTGACACCTTTGGAACGTGTGCGGTGGCGCTTCTCCTCGGCCTCCACCTCCATCTGGGGGAAGAGATTTTCAGACAGTCAGTGTCCATATCCCACAGATCCTCGCACTCTCTGTCTCTCAGCCACAGTCTGTCGAGATCTCCCCTCTCCCTCTCCCTCTCTCTCCCTTTCCGTCTGTCTGCAGCTGTCTAACCTTCACACGCCCAACACACACTCCTCCGACCTCACACTCGCAAAATGTAGTCCGTATTGGATGCTTGACTGCCGTGCTTTTGAAATGCTTTCATTTGTCATTTAATCGCATGAGCAATTGTTTCTCATTTAAACTAATCATGTTCAGTACACATGATGCAGGCATTTATGATTAATCATATGCTCCTATCGTATTGCTGTTTTGAGCATCAGAGATATGTATTATGGGAATCGTTCTTTTTACACATTGATAAACTAAAATAAAGAGCAGTATGGTCCATACTGTATTCGTCTGATGTTCCCCGTGACACAATACACAATAACTGTAAGCATCCAATCCACTTATACACATCAGTGGCAAACTGTTTGAATAATTTGGGCTGTGCAACAATGTGACATTCAAACATGCAGTGCATTCCATTTTGTATATCGCTATATTTATTAATGTATTTTGTAGATGAAGTCCACTGGGCTGTATATTGATTAATTGTTTTTGGCATCAGTTCATTTCATTTATTATTTATGGTTGGCCAAGAGACTCAAAAGCCTTTCCCTTAGATTCAGACAAATGAGCTTAGCCAAGTTAAGGGTATATGAAATTCGATAAAACAAGAGTTTTTTTTTAGGATTCAATCAAACAATCCTTATCCTCATAAGGATTCAAATAAAGACTGGAAATATAAGAAGTGGGAAAATGTCTGGCCTGAAATTTGTGGTGTTTATTGCCATCTGACCAACCAGACTCAACGAATCACTTTAAAACTACTATTCGTTTGTAATAATTTCTTACTACTGACACCATGTCGAGACACAGCAAAACATATATAAGAAAACTATATTCCAAGTGGCTGTAAAGGTTCTATGTCCATCTCATCTGGCTGGATCCCATTATTTGACTGCTCCATAATGATGTGGCGATGCCAAGCCTGGTGAAAATGAATGAAGCAAAGCATTCAACGCGACCGACGTGCGCTGTTTATCAAGGGAACGAAGCCTTCGTGACATAAGTACGTCGGAGGCTGGGCTAATTTATTGCACCGCCGCTCCGGCGCTATATGTAATCTCAGATAACAATGGCCGTGAAGGGTCATTCAGAACGAGCGCGCGCCGCCCGCCCGCTCTTTCGCTAACGAACCCGGGACCCGACCGGACCTCGCCCGCCAAAGCAGAAACAACGAGAGCCGCGAGAGACGTCCTTATTTTCCCGCGTTATCGTCATTAGGGTCGTTTTCCTCGACGCGAACGGGAGGAGCGCGGGAAGAGCCCGCCGCTTCGCCTCGGAATGGATACCCGCTCCCCCTTTGCGTTTCATCTCCGCACCCCGCTGAATTTCCCCGGGAGCGTGAAATTGCACAAGCCTCAGACTGCGCTGCGCTGTCTTTTGTGTTACTGCCATCACAGAAGTGTTTATATATATATATATATATATATATATATATATATATATATATGCTTATATGACGCCTATATATATGCACGTTTCCCAGCATGAGTTGCCATCGCCATGTGGGGTGAGCAAGACCAATAGAAGAGAAGAATATGGACAGCTTATCAACGGCGGATTTCCATGAGTAATTCCCATAATTCAGCCAACACAGGAGGAAGCCTCCCACCCACCGACAGCTGAAAAAAGATAAGCAATACGCTTTTATTCTGTAGAGCCACGTTTTCCACTCAACGTGTTCACCTTAAAACAGTGCCTTGAGATGAAGCCCTCCGCTATAGTGGGGCTGTGATGAGGTTGATTGCTACAGAAAAAAATTCAAATTCACAAGTTTCTCAGGGGGCAGGCTCACGATTACAGTAACAGTGCAACTTACTGATAGAGCACTATATGACATGAGTATTATTAGGATATTATTTAATGTTGTCGGAAATTGATGTGGCCTTTAAAAATGTATTTTTTTTTTTAAGTCAATCTCGACCAAAGTGAAAGATTTGCCTGAACAAATTGAGGCTACAAGAATACATACTTACACTGCAGCTGATCTAATTGATTATTCTATATTGATAATGCAGTAGAAACATAGAAACAGTTCTATAATTTTTCTCGTGATTACATGAACTGTGCTCAAAATGGTTGAAAGGCAGACACATGACAGACGCATTGAGGATATTAACCAATTTAATGGTCAATTATCTGAAAACAATAATGACTGGGATACATGTTGACAACTGCATTTGATCATAAAATGCTACAACCTAGGCCTCATCTTTACCTTGACTACCATCACCATTTTTGTCAAGTAAAAAAGAAAAGCCTGTTCGTGATGACTTATTGCTTTGTCCTGTGTTGAACCGGTCACATGATGTAGTCCTGAGCTTTTTTCCTCATGCACAGAGATGACACAGATCTGTCAGCCAAGGATCAACGGCCTGGACTGGACTGGACTGTTGGTCAATAGGCTACAGGCATTTACTTGCCCCCTGTGGTTCCCAGCCCCCCCCCCCCACCCCCCACCACCCAAAAAAGTAAAAACTGCCATCTGGGGAGAGTCTTCTCTGTGACTGAGCGAAGGCAATCAGTGGGTTACACACCGCCCCGTACGTCGAAAAGAGCAACAGTTCTCAGAGCCGGGGCAGGGCATTGAGAAATCTGTTCAAAAAGCCAGTTGGTGTCAGATTTCCCGCTGGCAATTTCACCTTTTCATATATCATGCTGGAGCTTCGGGTTATCGCATTTTTAATTGGCTCTACCCTTGAAATATCCGCAGGACAAGCACGATATTGAAATACAGCTGCACACAAATGTGTGGAAATTTTGTAAGTGCTAAAGTAACAAACAACCAAAAAAGACTAAAATATTTTAAAAAAGGGAATAATTACCATGAATTACTGCAAGGAGCTGCAAAATCTGATGTACAGTATGCACTGACAGAAGCCACATAAAATGCTTGATCATATTATATTATTAAAATATTATTTTTTTCAGAACTATGCAGAGATGAAACAAAACAGAAGTCTTTACTGGAATGTATTTGGTATCTGTTTAACTGGGTGTCACTTTCTAGTCACCCTGAGAAAATCACATAGCATATGGTTCCCATTGTACTGAAAAAGGCATTGGTATGCCTATATGTAGAAACAGTGGGGTGCTTTAAGAAATGCATATGCATGATCTCATTTAACTGTTATAAGCTCCTCGCTATGAGTCATTTAGTGACATTAAATGCGGCTGGGAGCCTCCCTGTCCGTATCCAGATAATTTATACGGCGTCGGTGCGAGGAGGCGAGAGAGGGAGGGGCACGGGGAGGAACAGCATTAAGACTGAAAGCATCCCCGAGCGACTCTGGATCAGTTTCGGACGTTTCGCTCCGCAATTAGGCTAAGCAGGGGGGCGGAACGCGCTGGTTCTGGATCAGCTCTCAGGACGCGGGGCCTGCTCTCTGAGGGGAGAGAGGGTCAGATTTTGGCAGGCTGTACCTGAGATCGTCTTGGGGGGGGTTGCGATTTCTGGGGTCCAGACCTCTTCGTCGTCCTCCTCCTCGGTTCACAATGGCAGCTGTTACTCCAGAATGAATGAGTCACAGCCTCTCTTCCAAATTCATGTTCTATAAAATTACAATAAATACATAATTGAAGTGAGAATAATGCAAGCCGTGCCTGCATGAGCTAGACCAACTATGTATACATTATGGCACTGAAAGCACTTTTGATTACACGGGATACGTTTCCCTGTCTACTCTATGGCACGCCATTAAAGAGAACAGAATTGATTGATCTTTCAACTTATTCCCTTCAAAAATGGCACATCAAGTTCACTAACCTTCTTATTAAGTCGTTCTGAAAAGCTGAGCAAAAGCTTAAATCCCCTGTCTAGTCTAAAGGGAAATGAAATGATTCAGCAAAATTTTTGTGAAAGTTAACATCACATGTGCTGCACCATACTCTTTCCACTCTATCCTCTCTGACTGCAGCTAGACTTTCATAAAATTCTTATCATACTATAGGGAAAAAGCAAGGATATTAAGGCTGTAAAAATTAGTCAGATTTAAAAAAAAGAATAATCAGCTCAATGTCTACTTGACAAATTTCAAATAAATGTAAGTATGGGTTGGAGAACATGCGGGTTAATTGAGTGAATGCTAATCCGAAATATGCTGGCACAAGATTACTACCGTTCACTACTATTGTTGAGCATGTAGAAAGAAGGCACACGCGTTGGTTCTGAGCGAGCGAGATGGAAGTGTGGGTGTGGTCTTTTACTCCCCCGTTAAAATGAGTATAGAGTGGATTACTTGGCTACATGTCATACCAAGCTCTGCACCAATAAGAGTGCCAACATTCGTGATATACCACAGACTGTCATACCTTATTGCTTCAGGGGAGCAGAACATTTAGTTATTCATTTTTAATTAATGAAAAACTCATTCAAAACATGAATATGCATTGCAATAAATTAATAATTACATTTAAATGCATTCGAATGAATGAAAACTATATGTATTTATGTGTCGGTTCATCTACGTATCTGTCAAACTCTTATTTGATGTATGTATTCATTTATTGGTTTGCCTTGACAGAAAACATTGAACAGAGGTTATTGAACCATCTCTATCTCTCTCTGTCTGTCTCTCTCTCGCTCTCTCTCCCCCTCTCCATCTCTGCCTCTGTTGAGCTTTGTCTTCGACGATGCTAATTAAAAGCAGGGTACGGAGACAACAGTCAAAGTGTTAATGGGGCGGCGGTGGAGTGTGTCGGAAGAATGAGGGCCCCATGGGGGATCGCCAGGTTGCTTAAGTTGTAATCGGAGCCACGCTTCAAGTCGCGGGAGGGAAAGAGCTACCTTAAACCTCCTAAGAGACAGCAGCCCGACATCATGAAATTGTAAATTCCTGATGCCGCTGGGATTTGGAGGCGATTGGTGTCGGGGCCGGGTGTGTAAGTACGCAAATTTTGCCTCTCCAAAGCTTGGCCATTCACGCAGCGATTATTTTTGAACTCGTTCCGGGATTCCGTCTAGTTAATCATTCCTTCCACTGTGCCTGCTTGTGCTGGGTTGCGGCAGAAACGTACAGCCCGTTGATGTTTTTTTTTTTTGGCTATCATAGGAGCTGAACATTATTTTTAAAGCACGGAAATCTGGAGGAGAAGGGACCAGCGCTCCTTCATCTGCGGTCGCCTGTCTGTCCCGCTCGGTCTGCCTCGATCCTCACATTCGTCTCTCGCGTCCTGCACTAAATTTGGTAGCTGAGTGGGCCGAGGGCGAGCGCGTGTCTGTCAGCACCGAAGGCCGACGTCAGAACAAGAGCCCTCGCTGTTCTCCCACCGCACGGCGCGTACTGCCGTAGCTCCTCGCTGGATCCAAGGTAAAGCTCCTATTGAGACACGAGCGCTCGCTCTTTGTCTCCCACAGACGCCGCCTGATCATCACAGCTTCGTCTCTGAGTCACCGTCAGAGTCTCTGCTATTCTATTCAGAGCTGCAGTCCGAAAACCCCAGAGAGAGAGAGAGAGAGAAGAAAGAGGCTCTTTTAAATGCGAGAAGCATTTCAAACTCCTGGTGTACTTCACCAGTCCAGCCCCGACGCAATATTGCTCAGAATAAGCTGGCGTGCATACAAAAGGAACCTCAGGCCATTTCAATATATTTTACTGGACCGAGGCGAAAAATGCAATCCCCAAGGAAGCGAAACCTTTCTGAGAGCCAACGTTTATTGTCTGGCGGTAGTCTCTCAATGGCGTGCGCTGTCAGTCACACGTATGCGCAGAACGTTTCCAGCGCGTTTCTGTAACATTGTGGGAACATAATTGCGTTGCCGCGGCGCTAGAGTGCGCATCGCATTGTGCTTCCATCGTGACAGCCAAGTGGAAACCCGAGCCTCTCAAAAGAAAAAGAACAGCAGCGAGATGGATTTATCCTCTTCTTATTCTCATACACTTGCAGGCACACCCCTCCCCCACCCCCTCCCCCTCCCCCTCACCTCCCCCCCCCCCCCCCCGTGTCCCCAAGTCCCCCCTCACATCACAGAAGAGGCGCCGCGGACCCCAGCTGATCGCTGACCCGTCGTGATGCAAACGCGGTGATGTCATTATTCATTTATGTAATCTCGCGGGTTGCCATGGCGACGGGATGCGACGGGGACGTCCCCGGCCTCCCGGCCCAGAGGGGAGGACAGACGGGCGATCAGCCGTGCTCGACCTGCTCTCTCCTCCTTGCCGGGGCATTGAGGCAGCGGACCCCATCACCACGCGGTGCAAGGGGGACAGAAAAAGATCAATATTTGGGAGCTTTTTTGCACCGCCTGACTTCACTGTTCTCATTCGCGTTCAGCCCTTAAAGACCTTTAAGGGATGTGTGCTTGTGGATTCAGGAGACAATGGGATAATCTAAACCGGACAATCTAAATGGCAATCTAAACATTAAATTAAAAAGGCATTGAGCGTGTCTCGCAGGCTTACAACAGTCTGTATCACAGAACGGTGCAATTGAATAAACCTGCCTGCCATATTGAGACTGAATATGGCAGGTGTTGAGCCAAAGCCGAGTTTAAGCACAAGCCAAATTCATCAGGGTCTGTGAAATATCATTGCCATGACTGATTTAACTTCTGCTCACTAAATTTGGACCAGCAGGACCATTCCCTCTGAAACGACAGAATAGGAATGTATGAACAACATGATAAAGATCCAGATAAAGTTATTTTAATGGCAGGAGTAGGCTGCCCTTTTGGATTTCCTTTGAATTCAATTTCAGGTTCGAAACATTTTTTTCCCCCTATGAAGGACACGGAATGTGTGTTGTTCCTTGGGTCACTTTATGTTCTGAATGTGGGAACTTGTTCACCTCTATCTGCCGTCCATCTTTGTACCTCACAGGCAGTCCTCCTCCTCCTCCACCCTCATGGGTATCAGAGGGTGTGACCTTGCAAGAGTTCGGCCCAGCTCTTCGTCTTCCCTCCCCCCCATTACAGTGGGTGTCAAACACGACAGGAACGAACCAGACAGGAACGCTCAGGTTTGGGTGCCAATCAACTCGCGGTACAGAGGGGGCGAGAGCCATTCATCTCTCGCCCGACCGTCAGCACGAAACGTCAAGACCTTAATTGCCTGCCCGATGCAGGCCCGGATCTCTGAAAGCCCTATTATGTATTACACCGTTCACCACCCCCACCCGCCCTCGCCTAACCCCCCCCCCCGGAACCCCCACCCCTCGCCCCGGACCAGCTTTGTATCCTCGAGCTGCAGAAAATTAGGAGGGCATGGCGCTACAAGCAAACATAAAGAGAGCGACGGAGCAAGACGGCGGGCGGGAGGCCGGCGCCCGTTGGCGCGCGCCGATAGAGCCCCTTTCGGTTCAAGCCCGCGTCCGTTTCGCACGGGGGGCCCGTGGCATCTCAGAGCCGGGGCACCTCGAGGTTGTCAGGGAATAAAGAGTGGCGGTGGGTGACGTGACAGACGGACGTGCGCCACCTTCGTGAAACAAAGCAAAGCAGTTCGCCTTGACACGGCGAGATGTGTTATCAGGAAGACTTGGCCTTTGATTCATTTGTCCTTACTGTTATTAGCGTAAAAGTTCCACATTTTTTTATCTTCACAAGCACAGTTTGAATCAATTGCTGGATTTGTGTTTTAACAGTACTGAAAAAACAAACAAACAAACAAAAAAAATGCTAAGGACAAATGCCGGTTGAATACAGATGGAGGTCTTTGACTTAAAAGCACGATAAGGTTCTTCGTTCCGTTGAAATACGGTTTGATTTAGTTTCCTAGATATTATACTCGCAGACTCCTGGCTTAAATAAACATGGCATGGCTTCCCTTCACACCAGCATAGGGAGAAGGATTTGAAGGGCTACTTTTAGCTTCTCAGCAGTAAGTTTGGAGGTCCAGAGTGCAGTGCGATGGGAACTACAGCTTTGGCTGAATTTTATGACACGTACCCCCCCCACCAACCATGTTCTCTTCCATCCGAGATTCCAATTAAAACTGGCCCACTGCCTTCATGCGGTGAAGCTATCTGCGGTAAAGGCTAAGAAAGGAAAGCTTGTAGAGATTGTACTTGAGAAACATGTTAGATCCCACTACGTTCTTAAATGGAGGTAGGAGACATATCGGCAAGGGCAACTGAGCCATTATAGTCTTTATGGGCGGACGACCGCAGGAATCATCCATGAGGAGGGAGGGGCTTGGCTTGGGAAAGGCCTTTGGCAGAGCAGCCACGTTTGGCGCTTGGCCCCGTTTCAATAAATCATTCGCATTATGGCTGCCAATAATTTAGCCTCATGAATAAATGCAGTACCTTGAGCAGCTACGCAAGTTAGCACTTGGACTATGCTTGTTCGTGCCAGTGGGCCAGGACACACGGTAAAATATTCAGCGCTATTTCAACCATAACGGAGTCCCAAATGTACTAATATCAGTATACATATTGGTCCATTCGACATGGAACATTTTGTTGTATATAGCATATTACTGTAACTTAAAGACTATGATACATTTTAGCTCTGGGCAGATAGTCTTAGTAAAAGTATAAATGCATTATTCGGAAAATAAATAAATATGTGCAAATTAATAAATACATTTTTAAACTTATCTGTGAATTTTGAATGATATAATCAATAACTGTAGCTAAACAATAATTCGGTGAAAGACTCTTTCACACGTGGTCAATACTTGTGAAACAGATGTTGAGAAGACATGCAGTGATTATACAGGAGGTCAAGGGCTTTGCTGCAGTCTTAAAAATTAATTCAGTCATAAAGTCAGAATTTCCTCAAAAACATGAACAGAACACTGCTATCACATAATAGAGACCCGTTTTGTGTGTAGAGCACTTTATGATTATTTTCACTGAAGGCTAAGATTTTTCAATGAAAAAAGCAAGAAAACTGACAAAAGTATTCAATCCAAATGCATTCAGCAGACTGCCAATTCAGCAGTGTTTGGGCTACAGAATTTTTGCTGAATGAAAAGTATCGGTGACTATAGGAGGAGTCTCCAATGGCTTGTTTTTCTCTTTACTTTTTGTTGTCTGTGTAATCAATTGTTTCGGTTGATAAATGAAGTCATTATCAAAACTCATGTCTCATATGACCAAGGCAAGGAACCCCTAAACGATAATGTTCAACAAATTCAAATATTGAATTTAATTCAGCAATTTCCTGGAATTGTTTTTGTTGTGCTGTTTTTTTGGCATACTGAATATTTCTTTATAATGTAAAGATCAACTACTGTGAATGCCCACCTCCAAAAAAAAGGGGGGGTTGGAGTTTCAGGGGTACAGTTTTTGTTGTAATAGATTTTAGAATGTTGAAGATTATCTCAAATAATGCATACAGTTTTAAAGCTTAGATTGTAAGCTTTCAAAGGGCATGGGACTTGGCTGTATGTTAAAAGGTGGTCAAGCTGGAGAGCCATAATGAGATTAGAGAACTGGGGCTCTGGTGGGCAGGCAAAGGGGAGGGGGTGGGTGGCGGTGTCTAGCATGGGCCCACAGGTTGGATGCCCGGCATTAATGTGCACATCAGTCAATATCCAGCCGTATAACTGGGTAATCTGTAATACGTGAGCCTTGCGAGCCCTGTCCTGGATAGCATCATCCGGAGAAAACGTGGATTCGGATGGAGAGCACGTGAGCGGACGCAAAAAGAAATCGGAATTGCCACGCGCGCCCGGAAGTGCTGTGAATAAACACCAGCGGGTGGACGAGACCCACGCCAGCGTCGTTCAACCAAAGAGCTTCCGGAGAATAAAGCTTTTTGTGACTGTTCGTTTAAACCCTCAAATAAAGCGGCTTGTTCTCTGCGTTTCGCGCCCCCGAAATCAGCAGCGTTTTTACGTCTTTGGGCAGAGAATGTCGTTTTTAGCTTTTTTTTTTAGCTTTTAGCTTTTTTTTTGCTCTGCAGGTTGTGGCATTACCCTTGCCATTCAGTCACATTATTCCCTCCTACTTTACAGCAATCATCATCCATCATTGAAAAGTCCTTCATGTTTATTCAAATGGGATCTACGCCACCCAACGCGCAGGGGAAAGACACTCACTCTGCATGCTCTCAGTCCCGCACAATGCATCACTGTCCACCGCTGCAAGCCAGGCAAATAAAGGGATGATCACATCCATTTTCGTCTTACACTCTTAAAATTGAAAGACTAAAATTATATTTGACACGCTTACAGTACTCTGTCTGTCTCAGTGTGTGCGCATGAGAGAGAGAGAGAGAGCGGGAGAGAGAAGATGGGGAGAAAGGAAAGTGTGTGTGTGTGTCTGTGTGCGTGTGCGTGTGCGTGTTTGTCTGTGAAATCTGCACTGTTGCTTCAGAGCTTCTGTAATTGTTGCCATGTGGGCGTCTCACATGACCTCGCATGTATGACCAGCATACTGCCCACTGTCCCTGGAGACCTGGCAACCAGTACAAAAACAGCACAGCATATCTGCTGCCCAATCAAGAAAAGAAAAAAAAAAAACAGTAAATATTATTATTATTATTATTATTATTATTATTGGTGTTGTTATTATTATTAATATTATTATTATTATTCTTGTTGTTGATGCCATTGTCCATGATGAGTGTATGCTGCATGGCACATTTCAGTAATAATGAGTTCTCCAGTCTTCACATTATAGATACGTTTGGAATTGTCTTTTAAGTCCATCTCACAGATTTATGTAATGGCATTGCGAAACACAATGGTGTCAATAGGGTCAACAAAAAGATCACGTGAACCTATTTCAGAGAACCATTTCTCTTCCTTTTCGGAAACGGTTTGTTGACGCATTGATACAAATGTCTATATTTATTTGCATGTATTTATTTACGCCTATTCTGAATTTGAGCTCAAGTCAGGTGACGTAATGAAATCATGTCTTCGTTAAAATGCCAGAAACCTGCATTCTGCAAAGGGCTTCAACTCCAGTGTACACGCATCTGTACGAGATCTATAATTTGGGTTTTTACAATAGCAATGTTTTTACAAGGTAAAAGTTTCTTTTCAAAATGCTCTGTGTCTGGCTTACTGGTTGACAGTAGGATTGTCAGACATTGAGTGTTTGACTGGAATGTCCAGTTTTCAAATTATTTGTACAGGTCTGTTTTGTGGTCCGGACTGGACAATGTAATGGCTGGTCTGATGAATTGATGTATTACTCATTTGTTTACAGTTACAGAACCATAGCAAGCCTAAATGGCTAAGCCATGGCTATAGTGGCTATGGAGGGCACTTAGGTTACCAGGTTAACTCATGCATAGGTGAGGCACACCCTCAAATCCTGAAATTAGAAACTGTGGAATATTAATTCTAAATACGCAATAAATAGCGGTATTATTCAACAAAAAACTGTTTTGTTACAAAGAATGTCAGGGTGGTTATTGTATAACACCTGTAACCCGCAAAGCTGTTGGACAAATTATATTTTTTCTGTGGTTGGAAACCATAACCATGACCATAACCATAACAATAACGATAAGCAATCCTGACAGATAGCAATTGTCTTGCGATGTGTCACATACAGTCGAATAAATGGCACAAAGGAATATTGCTTTTAAATTGTCTTTGCACCGTGAAGCTGCTGGAACTCATTTATGTTGTCGTCCCAGCTGATTTCTGTGTCCCCCAATGATTTTCCCATACAGTCCTGTGTCTGCCCAAGGGTCACTATTCTTGGCATTTCATGACTTACTTCATAATCTGATAATCTGCATCTCCTGCTGTTCCCTCCCCTCTCTTTCTCTCTGCGAGTCGTCTGCCTGTGGTTTCACCCCCCGACACAACTACCCCCCAGAGAGACTCATTCTCCTCTCCTGCACCACGCAGCGGGAGTCAATTATCCCATTCTGCTAGCATAGCGACTAGCTCTCTCAACACCAGCTATTTCCAGCTGCCACCGATCCATTCAAATTTCGCACAATTTTGATAAAAGACCTTTCTGGTCCTGCCCTTCTGTTCCTTTCTGCCTAGTTTATCGTGGCGATCAGCAAAATCAGGCTCCCTCTTTCACCGTGGAATCGATGGAATGCTTTCTTTATGTTTTTTTTTTTTTTTTTGTTGAATAGTTTCATTCATGACACGACCCATTTTACAATAACTGAACAATCAACCCTTAGCACTGTGCTCCATGTGTCAAGGACATTTTTAGAACTGGTTCAAACAAAGGGTGGCCTTGCCTGATTTAGTGTTGAAACTGAACAGAAGGCAACGGGTAGCGTGGGGTTCAAAATTATGCATAATTATGTGTAATTCTCATAAATCAAGATCGGTTTCTCTCTCTGAGCCTCCTGTAGGTGGAGGGAACAATGCAGATGGACAGTCTGGATTTTGTTCATGTGTGAGATAGTCAGTAGTTAATGTTATAATGATTAATCACATTTATGTTATAATCATATTTTTTTTATAGCAGTCGTTCAGTGCTCAAAGTATACCTGGACCCAGGTTGTGCATTACCCATGATGGGAGAATATATTGTTTTTATCACTACTGTGCTTCTGAATTTCCTTATTTGTCTTTTGTTTCAGTACCTTCACAGACACCGTCTTACATTCTTAAACAAATATATATGTATCGTAATTGCGGTTTTTCCACGCACAATTATTTTTGGTTGTCTTTTACCGATAAATTTGCTTTGTTTGTTTTTTTTTCTCCAGTTTTCTTTGTTTAAAGGCAGAGGGAGTGGCTTTGTTTTCAAAGTGTGCCACATTGCACGTTTAACCCTTTCCGCCGTCTGCCTTCCACAGCCTCAGTCATCCGTGCCGCGGCGAGGAAGGAGTTAATAATTTCACGCATGTCAAGGGTTTCTGGAGAGCCATTAAGCAGCCCAATTACCGAGCGTGAAAAAAAAAGAAAAATTAAAAGGAAAAGAAAAAAAAAAAACAACAAAGTCGCCCATCGTTTGAGCTGGTGCCAAGCTTCTCGGCGATGGATCTGGATGGAAGTTTTGATGCCTTCTTCTTTCGGTCGTCTAAAAGAGGTGTGAAAACCCCATTTTGACCTCTTCTCCTATCAGCGCCCCGTGAAATGGACGCGGCCGCGGCCCCCGCCGCACCTTCGCGCCGCGAGAAGGCGAAGCCCCTCCGTCCGAAGGTCTCGCCGGCTGAAAGGGGGGAGGCTGTCATTACGGCAGAAAGCAGGGATCCGCGGACGACAGAGCACTTTGGCTTTCAGCCACGGCCATTTCAATCACTCTTCACACTTCGCTGGGAAATTCACAGCTCCTCCTGTAAAATCGTCCTCTCCGAATATTATCATCTGCAACCAGCACGACGGCTAATCAGCAATGCAAAGTAATTTTTTCGGGGGGAAGCTCATCTGCATACTTAAAACGTACACCTGCGAGGACAGTTGATGCCGGCTCGCCGTACTTAAGTGCAATCAGCTGAGTGATAACTAAGTGACATCAATACATAACAAATTTCGGGACTGAAAAGATGGGTTTAAGCCTCCCTGGGATTCAATCAACATTCCTCCTTATATTTGCCTAAACAAATGCAGATATTTTGGCGAACACCGAACTCACGATAATTGACATTTATATATTAACATGAATAACATTCACGTTTACATTCGCAATAAAGGACACATTGTGATTAATTTAAAGAGCGAATATATATGAGATCTTGAAGAGTTGGTTAGGTTCCAGAAAGACTGATTCTTTTTTTTTTCCATAATAACCTGAATACAAGCACTGTATGTAGCAATATGCAGATTCAATTATTTAAAAAGTCAAGCAAAATTATCCATCAAGTCAGGACAACAGCCAAACATTGTCCTGACATACTTTGGGAGAAAGACATAGCAATGAAAACTATTGGCATTCAAGAATTCTTGAGAGTGCATACTGTATACTGTGTAACGCAACACATAAAATTTGATGAGAAAGTGGAGAAATGTATTATGAATAAAACATCTGATTTCGGAGGTGTGTGGACAGCTGGTAACTTGAGGTGATCATTAAATGCTCAGCGGGAAATGTGGGGCAGAACTGCTGCCGTGTCTTTGTTAGTGTTATCGCATGCATTCAAGGGAATTCAATTTGAGATTAACAGAGCAACATATGAAAATAAGAGCCTGCGAATTTGTATTTGAAAATAATATTGCAAAACGTGTTGCCCATGCAAAAAAACCCACCGTCACGTTTTAGTGGGCGACAGACGAAATGCAGTGCTTATGGATTCGCATTGGAGGTAGGAGTAAGTGTGATTATTAAACCCAAGATCATGATTAATGTGGAATGGGTCTGACAGAAAGGTGATGCTGCGACTAGCTCCAAACCACTGATACCCCGGACAAGGGCGATCATCATTATCATTGCAGTTATTTCAAAACCAACGAAGAAGAAGCGTGAGGCTGTGGAGGGTCTGTTCGCTAGCAGCTTTAATCAGAAGCTGCAGCAGATTCTTTCCATCACAGCAGCACAGTGAGTCAGGGGCGCCAAGGTTCAGGGATTTTGATGAAGCACCGCATGCAGCACTAGGAAGACACTGCACATAGCCCTCAGTGACTGCGTTTCTTCTGCAGGCAGGGTTGTGCTGGGCCAGACTGCTAGCCTCACTAGCTCCACTGGAAATGGCATTGCCAAACTTAAAGGGTGCTAAAGTGTAGCATAGTGTAGCATAATGGCTACTGAACTGGTCTGTCAACTCCAAAGCTGGATTCTCAGGTGGGATGCTGCAGTTATACCCTTGAGCAAGGTACTGAACCTAAATTGGTTCCAGCTGTACACATGGGAGGTATACAAAAGGAATGTAAGTTCTGTCACTTCCTCTGTATAAGAGCGTCTGCTAAATGCCTACAATATAAATATGTGTCAGGAGTGCTCAACGAGGGAAAACAAAATGCATTGTGGGAAAGCATCTTTGACATTTTGCAGCCAATGTCTCATGTTAAGGACTGTAGCAGCTTGAAGGATGAACTCGAGTTCAGTAGTATTTCCGTGTGCGCTGTTAATTGAAGCACATTAAAGCACCCCCCAGTGAAATTTTACATGAAGACCAAATTTTGCATGAACTTTGCTTTTTTGGTCGAAGCTTTCTTGCTTTGTTCCTGTTGGCACAGATGGGGATGGTATGGGATGCATGGCTGTGCAAGAAAAGGAGACTCTGGACTGATCTGGGGTCCCCATTGGCTTTCATGGGGAGCTTCCATCTCACTCCATATGAAACAATCCCTTGGTCAATCCATATGGATTTGATTACAGCACTCATAAAGGGAAGTACTGCAGCACTGGCAAATGATGTTTTCAGCAGCCTTCAAATGGTTTGTGGCTCGAATTGAATTAACTGAGAAGTGTAGCTGCATGACCGATCCCAAAATCGTAACTGTACACCACCGCTAAGTTAAGTGTGAACTGGGTGCTGGGGTCTCATTTATTAACTATCCACAGAATAACTGCTAAATCTGTAAATCGGTATATCTTAAGCACAAATACAAATTGAATTTGTTTGGCAGGAGAATGAAAAATAAGATAAAAGCAATGGTTTGGAACGTTATAGACAAAATATTGTTGAGGTATTTCAAACATTGGCAATCAGTAGCTGGAATTGAGTACATTTGTAATGACACGTGTGACGCAGGAGGATGCTTGACTCATCAAGGCGCTGCTTTATTTTTAACGAGTTAAAGGCATGGTGAAGGCTTGGCTGCATTGGCCAGTTAGGATGCTTACCTCATTCCCTTTAAATGCATAAAGTGAACTTGTTTTGCTCCTTTTTTTTGTGTAATGCATGCGCTCTGCCCTTGCAACAGCTGCATACGCACTTTTGTGGGGCTATTTGTGTCCCCCCATGGTTCAAACGTATTCAAATACTTATCAAGATTCTAGTATCAAATGTAAAAAAAAAAAATTTTTTAAAACGTGGCAAGCCCAAATCAAATAAAATGCATTGTCTGCTTCGCACTAATTGAGGTTACTCATTAATTGATGGCATCTTTTTACATCTTTCAAACTTTATGCACATCGACCCATATGATTATAAAACACGTCTGGAAAATACTGTATATGGAGTGATGCGTTGAAAATATTATGACAACAGCATGCCAGTACAGTTGGCATATACAAGACAGGCCATGTAGAGAATATCTCATCTAATAATGGGTTAACATAGGAATAACCTGAAAACTTAGTATAGGCCTGGTGAACTTTTGTAGGCTTTTCTGTAAAATCAATAAAAAGGAAGAGGCTATGTGAATCGATATGGTTACATTTATAAATCACAGATCTTGACCTATCTGCAAAAGTTTACTCTTTGGCCCACGTACAGTATGTGTGTTTTGATACACATCTTGAACATTAAAAAAAAAAAAAACAGTACTCGTAGTCTCCCTGGCTGTTTTTGGGATATTTTCCCTCGAAAACACCTAGAAAATGCGTACTGCATAAAGAACTGTACTCTTTGTTGGCTGAAAACCATTGTCAAAGCTGCCAGTTTTGACACCGTACCACCAATTTGCTGTTTGCAGTCTGGAGCTGTACTCTCCCTTGATACCAGAATTCAGTGTGCACTATGCGAGCAGCATTGTAGGTGCGTTCATAATCTGTCTCCGTATCTTTAAAACCTCTGGCCATGCCATCTGTGGAACCTCGTACTGCCTGGTCTGTTACTGGTTCCTGCCCAGTTTTTGCAGAGACAACATGGACCTGCAAGGGACCAGCAATTCTACAGGGGATGGTAGGACTGACAAGCCATTACCTGCAGAAGAAGGCATAAAGACCCGAATACAAATGTAATAGGGCCTCCAACATTGTTTCTTTTGAATTCTGTGAATGGGTTTTCTTAATGTGATACCAAGCCCAGTAATATGATGCCTAAGTGCCTAAGTGCAGTCACTGGTTCCAGAGATGTTTCCTTTTGTCCATTGTGCCCAATTCAAAGCACTTACGGGATCACGTTACTTAAAGGGAGGGGGGCAAAATTTTCCTTATTTTCGTTTACAAATGTATTCAAGGGCATGATATGAAATGGTGCTGAGCTATTTTCTGATGCCATCAAGAACCTTTATAAATGGTAAACAGCATGATATCACTAGTGGTGAAGGATGTAGTTGCTCCACTTCAGAAATTCATACTATATCCAAAAAAATGTGTTTTTTTTGGGGTTTTTTTTAATAATGGAAGCTGCATGCTCCTCATGAAATAATTATAATTTTGCATAAGAATAGGATTTGGCGTTAAACGACTGGAATGTAGCAGAGAGCCAAATATAATAACATTTTATTTTTTTTTTATAGATAAACTGAACACAAAAGGTATGGCCTGATTTTGCCACTCTCAGTGTGCAATAAATGATTAAATTACATGATATGTGTAGTTCTGAAGGAGAAATAACTATAATTCACCAAGACAAAAGAACAGAGAATCTGCTCCAGTTCAAAGTGGGTAATTTATTTGCATAACACATAATAATGAAATGCTCTGGAAGACAAATATATGGTGTATAAGATATGAAAATAATATGGAAATAATCTGTATATAAATACACCACAAATATGTTTGCTCCTGCTCGTAAATAATGTGTAAATATCCGGCACCTCTCTGTCTTTCCCCTCAAATTGAGAATGTCCAATTATATTTATCAGCATTCATTACTTATCAGCGCTGAAACTCCCCATTCGACTCAGGAAAGTGAAGACAAGCATGTACCCCCCCAAAGCATAATGTCAGCCGCCACTTCTTATCACACCACAGACAGCAAATCAGGCTCGCACAGACATCATTTTGAGCGATGCACTTCATGTGCAGGTCTTCAGGCAGACTGCAGGCATGCAATCAGCCAGCAGGGGTCAGCAGCGAATGATGAGACGCTGTAATCCTGATTCGTCTGAGGCCCTCCCTCCTGGGGTGCCGCTAGTGCCAACTACACATCACCCTGCATGGCTACTGGCCATAGTTGGCACCGGAAAAGTTCAGATTTGATACTGAGGTGGCCGATCCAGACACTGGAACCGTGCCTTAAAGGCATACTATGCAAAAATATTGTATTTACCCTTAAAATATTGTAAAACAGCCATGCTGAGGCATATCTATGATTCACTGGCTTGGTCTTTATTTCTGCACTTTTCTTGAATTTGTGCATCTTTACCCGTATTTGCTGTTCTAAAATGCGTTTTGGACGTTATTGGGCATGGTGCTCTTTTTTTGTGGAGAGTCGGGTGTGGCATACACTTTGTGATCATATTTCAGCAGAAGCAACAAGCATACAGTGAGGCTTATCCAAGAACTAGCGTTAACCTTGGGATTGCTTTTCCACATTGGCATCAGCTGAAGTTCGCCAAGCGAATGAAAAGTGACATGGAGTTGGCCGATTTTCTGTTAGTAACGTTACCAGCAGTGTGAAGCTAGCAACAATAAGGACTTTCGCAAGAGTCAAAATATTCAAAATAAAAGTCACCATAATAAAAACCACTATTACGTTCAACATAATGCAATTCATTCAGCTAGATGTTCAACATAATGGAATTAATTAAGATAATATTTAATCTGCCTTCTTACTGTTGCTCACATTTGCTCATTTCATGGTACGAACATTACCTCTAGCTACCCAGCTAGCTACATTATGTGGGGTACTCAGGGTGAGAGAGTGGGGTTGAAGACGGAGGAGGAAACTCCTTTGATTGTAAACACAGGACCACATCAAGGCAAAGAAATCCTGCGTTGTATGTCTTTAACAGGATGAGCCCACAGTAGCCCCCATCAAGATTTTTGCATGTAGTATATGACGAATGTGATTGAATTTGTATGTAAGTTCAGTGATACTTTTGTCTCTATGATAATTACATGTTTTTTTTCTGTTCTTTGCTAGTCTGGACCACAGTACAATAGACAACACAGCTGGATAGAAATGAGGTCAAGACCATTATATGTCAGCATCTTACTGGAGAAACGGCCTACAACCCCCAATGATTAATCATTTAGGAAGCATTGTGGAAACAAGGACATGCACCAAACACTACAGAAGGCACGGAGGCCACTGAAATGTTGTGTCTAGTTAAAATGTGCTCATACAAGAAAATGATGTTGAAAATCTTCAGTTTATTGATTTGTGGTTATTATTGGCGACTTTCAAAGGCTGCAGCCAGTCGTTTGGGACAACAGAATTAGGCAGAGAGAATGGGCAAGACTTATCAACGATGCAGTCCTTGGGGAATGGGCGAGGAGGAGAAAGAAAGATGCAGGAGAAGAATTATGAGCGGAAGAAGAAGAAGAAGAGGGGCACAGATGGAGAGGAGAGAAAGCTCAGTGGGAGTGCGAGAGAGGACTGTATCTAGGGCAGTGGATGCACCTGGTTGGACCAGGGAGACTGTGCATGGACATAAACCATGAGACTAGTGACAAAGTCAGGCAGGTTTAGGTTATCACATGGAAACTCAAAATACAAGACCAGAGAGGCAAGTTGCCCTAAAAACTACTCTGTCGGATTCTTTTTCTGTGGTTTTCTAGCTGGGGTTAAAGCTGTCCTATTGTATTTGTTGGTCAGCCACAGTCTATTTATTTATTTATTTATTTATGATTTAATTTTTTTTTTTTTTTACCTCAGTGAGATTATTATCTTACTTAGCACAGCTATCATTTTTATTAACTTATTGTAGGATCACAGGATCCCTTAGTAACATCCTTTGGGAAGTGAAGTTTTTGATTACCGATTCCCTTATTTTTCATCAGAAATCAGGCAAATCTGGCTGTCTGCTGGTCACGTGGTTGAGATCAGACTTGTCCTTGCATTATATCCCTTTGGGGCTCACCCTGACCCTCAGAACTGCTGACCGGAACAAACAGCCTCACCCATGATAGAGTGCCAGCCAAAAACACATTCAACTCGCCCTTGTTCGCACCTTGCTGCTCAAGTAGGTGCAGTAATGCAAATGTGGCATGTGGCACTTGGCTCTGCCTGGCCCCTTCAGGAAAGAAAGAGTCCAATCTTCTGAGCTCAGTTAAAAGAGCTACCCAGTTATTATTTATTCTCCTTATTAAGAGTAATGGCGCTGATGTATATGCCTTTACAGTCCTTCTCTTTTAGTTGGATAGATGCAGACAAATGTGGTTCTGCCAGCAAGAACTGCATGCAAGCATTCTTGGAGAACAATACACGATAGTACAAAAGTCCCAATCTTATTTTTTTCCTCAACCGTGGTCCAGCGTTTGTACAACAGCTTCAATTGCAGTGCATTTGGGCAGCAGTTTCATTGTTATGTGCTATACAGAGGGAGTCTTGTCCTGGGGTTACCGTCTGAGAAAGAAGCTTGTCTTTGAGCTCCTGTCATTGAGATTTCTTTGAACTCGTTTTGAAATAAGTATCGACTGTAAATTTGTTTCTCTGTGAACTGTCAGACTGTACCACGTCTCTCAGTGCGGAGGATACAAAGATGGGTTTAAGAGATCAATAGCTAGCTACAACTTGCCTGGTCAGTGCAAAGATTGTACCTTCTCTGTACAAAAGGAGACCCTGTACTCAGACACGCAATCAACAAGAGGGCCATTGTGGGCAGACTGCCTCTTTCTTTCTTCCTCTGGTTTGATGTGGCTGTATGGATTACCAGTGTGTGGTCAAAGCTGATACATCAAACAAGACTATTTTACCAACAGAAATACCTACTGTCTGTAATACCTATAACACAAGTGTTCTATGCACTGTCCCTTGGCTACTTAACAGTGCACATGGAGGGCTGATATCCTGCAAGATTTGCAGCTCTCTTAAAATCACTACCACTCTCCGAACTGTGAGGAAACCGAAATTGGGTCAATCAAGACAAAGATTAGTTGAATAAGGTGGCTAAGTGCCCTGCTGGAACTTGAGTCTGCAGACACTGCAGACCTTACTACAGACAAAGGCCAGGGTGGAGTAGACAAGCGTGATTCGGAATGAATTCCATTCAGAATGTGCAGTCAAATGATAATTTTTTGCATTATCAGAAATCAGTTTTTTGAAAGATGCCAGACATAATTTAACAGGCAGTGTACAGTACACAACTACACAGCTGGCAAATCATCATTACTTTCTCCAGTTCCAAAAAATTAAGCACTCGGAAGACACCCCCTGCCAAACTGATGACAAGCAAGTGCTGAATCTTCTTGTTTCATACTAAGAATGAAAACTCAAAATGGTTCTCAGTTTTGGGTAAAACATATTGTCCATTGTTGAGCTAACAATGTTCATAAATTGGTCCATTGTTTCATATAAATGATCTCACCTATAATGCTCCATTTATATGGAACAAAAATATCCAATGTGATTTGCAATCTTGAAACTAGCTGGTTTATGCACAACTGAGCTCATTTCCAATAGCATTCGGTTGTATTCTCAGTAGTACCATGTGACAGATTGGCAGGGGAGCGTTGTTTGCTTTTGAGTTTCCATTCTGGGGCTAAACTGAAGCAGTCTCTCATCCTAACTGGGCCACAGTAGAATCTGAAATGGATCAGCGCTTTCCGCGTATTTGTGGCCAGCCATGTGACTGGCAGTTAGTCTGGGCGCTTTTTAAAGGAGCCCTGGGTGATAAGACACGTGACCGAGGAAAGACTCGACAACAATGCTTATTGCTGTCTTTAGAGCTCTTTCTTTTCCATTTCTTAGAATTAACGCTTGAAGATATCCACGTTTTGCTTTGCACCCTTCAAAATTTCTTTCTCCCCTTCGTTGTCCTTTTGCCGTACGGCTTTAGCGTGTTCGCTTCACTGTTTCCGTAACTTTTGTATATCAGAAAAAAGGGTAATTTCAGCCGTTAAAACGTGTCCTTGTAATTTTCAGTTGAGTAATACAATGGCTTTGAAACAGAGGGTGGACGCAAAACCGGCTGATCGTTCTCGCCACCGGTTTTCTCACATAACCCCGCGTGTTCCCTTTTTTTTGATGTTATTTTACACAACCAAACGACAGATTAACATTCTGCTGGGTGATTAACAAGCACTGGGTTCCAATTACAGTCCACTTCAGAAGTGGAGGTTGATATTTAATTAACCTGCAGTAAAATGAAATGGAGACACATCATGTTTTCATTAAAAAGGATGGAATACGCCATTCCCCACTGAATTTCCGCACAGGAAGAAGTTTGTGAAGTTGTCAACGGCTTATGAAAAGAAGCCTTCTGACCATATGCTATATTGATGAAGATATTCCGCCAACCCAGTCAAGGTTACCCCGGTTTAATCTTCTAGAGTACAACTGCAAATATTTACTGGAGCACACATTGTTTCCCTGAGATTTATGCAATGGGATTTACAACATTTACCAGTGAGTCTGTGAGAGTTCATTATCACCGCCAGCATAGAAACAATATTCAGAGTTGGTTTTCAATTGTGAAAATATATCCCCTTCATTGCACTGCCATGGGATAATGGGACAGTATATCATCATCATCATCATCATCATCATCATCATCATCTGTAAATCTTGTGATACAATGTTCCTATTTCCCCATCCTCTCCTCTCCTTCCTCTTCATCACTGTTGCAACTTTATATTGCCCTGTTCGCTCTTGCCCCACCTCCCCCCCTCGCCCATTTGAAAAGCCCAATCATAATTTTTGTCCCTCACTGCAACAACATCAGGTCCAGAGGGCTTCTTACAATCGTAATTTCAGAAACATATATAATCCGCAGTAAAATACATTATCAAAATAAAACATTCGAAAAAGAAAAAAAAAAAGAAAGGTGTTACATCAGAAAGTTTTGAATTGATGTGAAATTTGCCACATTGTTTTCCCCTGATGCAAACTAGGCCCCTACATAGATGTGATCTAGGAGTGAGAATCAACACCTTTAATACCCACGCACCACTGCTTCACTACAGGCAGCTGCCCCTCCCCCCCTCCTTTCCACCCCCCCACCCCCCAGCTCCCCCACCCCACACACACCTCTGGTGGATAGGCTATTTTTAGCACGTCGGTCATAGCAGGTCTGTCACGACTAGACCGCGAGTGTTCCTTGTGGAGGGGGACAGAGGGGATCCCATTATGCAGGTATAAGTGTGAAACATGGCGGGGCTTTTGTTATGGTTCGGAAGCAGTTACATGACTCACAGTGCATGTCCAGCCAACCAAAAAAAATAAAAAATCTGAAAAACCAGGACACCCTCCCTACACAGCACACAAGCGTACATAAAGAGTCTGAAGCTGAGCTGAGCTGAGCTGATGGTCAGGCTATAATGATTGACATTTATATTTTTGGTAATTTTCTTAATTTGGAATCTACAGTTGTTCTTCTGCAGTGGTTACTGTTGTACCACTGCAGCTGAAGTTTTTGCACCCCTGTGATGCACTCACCTGCAAGTCAGTGACCATATTCTATTCTGAAGGCCACAGAGTACTACAGGAGAGCTAGCACAGATCAGAGGGCAGGCTTATTTCTACTTGATTACAGTGATTATTTTACAGAGCCTTCCAGGGCATTGGTCGGAGTAACCAACCACTTATGAGTCCAGTTCTATGATTAGAAAGAATTATTTTTAACAGCTGATATCTATTTCCCTTGAATTTATAATGACCATTTCTGGTGAGATGAGAAATTCTACCTCTTCTCAACAAACAGGATAGTTTTTTTCATGGGGTAAAATGGTTACTCTTGTGTAGTTTTTCCATAGAACTGTTGCTATATTAATATACACAATATAGTTCTTAATTAGGTAGACATTCAGTGCACTGCCCTCTCATTTTAAAAATAACAATGGGTTTTCCAGACCAACGTTGAATTTCAGTCTACTGTACGTGTATCTGCAGTAGACATTAGTATTCACATCAGCAAAAACATCTTCTTTTACACTGTAGTAGAAGTGATTCAACAAAAAACTATTTGCATTGTAGTTTAATAAAACTGTGATTAGTATGATATACCACCCATGCCCACAGATAAACATTTATGTAACTGGAATATGTAATATTGTAATATGTGATTAATTTCCACACAAAAAAATAGCAAAGATGACCAATTGTTGTGGGAATGGAAGCAATTTCACTAAATTATTCAATTAAAATCAGAATCATTTGATTGATTTTGATGTAGCGTTAAAATATTTCAGTGTTTTTTAGCAATGGTAATTTATTGTTTGAATTAATGTTTTGCGTGCTCATTTTATGTGAAATGATTGATTGTTACACTATCATTTATTTCTTTATACAGTGCACGTGCATACTGAGGTTTCTTTTTCATTAAAATTGTTCAATTAGGCATGAGAATTACCATCCGTTATTATCCGTTTCCAAACTGTTATTTTTACAGGTGTGGTTGTGTGATTGTCTGTAATTAAATAATGCAACTGTATGTTGGAATACAGTATGAATTTCATGCATGGAAACTGGCGATCAATCAGAAGTTTTTGCACAAGTATTTGTGGTAGACTTTATTGGAAGACTACAGTCAAGAAATAACCTGTTGTCAAAATTGTGCAACCTATTGTCAGGTGGGAAAGACCCCTAATGAAAGCTTGGGGGTTCAAACCTTCGGCAGTTTCAGTAGATTTCCACAAAGGCACTGACAAACCCAACATTTTGGGAGGTGCATGAGTCCATCATTTATCATTTAAGGCTCACTCAGTTAGGCATAGCATGGTGATTATTAACATAATCTAGTTTATGCTTCAGAATGGTCACCCCAAACATATTAACAGGTCCACAGCCGCAGCACAGGGAGTTTATTTGAAGGAATGACTCTCAGTTAAGTCTTTAACTGGTGCTTAATATGAACCCACATCTGCTATATTGCATTCATTGAATGTTGATTACTCCCATATATTCTCGTATATTGCCGTGTAACAAACAATAAAAAGTCTAGTTTCATTTTGTGAAAATGAAAAAGAAGCATCGCATGATAAAAATAAAACACAAAACATGCAAACTACAGGGTTCTCCTTTTTACATAATCGGGATATGTTTATGACAGTTCACATCTTCAATGTTTGAAGGGTGAGTCATCACAAGGATGAAGGATAATAAATAACAAAAAGTTTCAGACTTTGGGGAGAGTCCCCTGGGTCACGGATAGACGCACAGCGCAGCGCAGACACAGAGACACAGGTAGCCTAGCCGCACATCTGCCAGTATACCGATGCAGAGTTTCTCGCAGCAAACTGAACACAATGTTCATCTCGTTTGTCTCTCGCGCACAGCCGCCGTGTTAGCCTAGCGCCACAGACACAAACAAGAGTTAGCCCACTTGAGAGAAGAAAGTATTCATATTCAGTCGCGGTGCCTCGTCCCTGCCTCGTATAAAGCAGCTTATCCTGCCCAAGACAAAGGCAACAGAGGATTCTCCGTCCGTTGACGGAAAAGACTCGGCAAACTGACAGCACAAACCCGAATGTGAACGCAGAACGTACAGATTCACATTTCCCATCCTCATCCAGCATTCAAAACTAAAGGCAAGAAAAATGTCTAATTATGCTTATACATCGAGAGAAACGTATCACTTTAACATCCCCCCCCCCCCCCCCCCCACCACCACCCAAACCCCATGTGTTGGATCTATTGCTCCCCCTTCCTAACGAATAACACTTGAGTCTGAAATATCCGGGAGCTCGCAAGTGTGGTGGCTTAAAGTAGGCTGCACTCAAAGATAAAGTGATGAAGAGCGCAAACAGCCCAAACCCTGCCGGATTCTGCCCCAGACTTGCATCACAAGGCTGCGCGGATGCATACGAACGAGACAGAAACGTGCACTTACCTTCCCGTCCGGCTATGTACAAAATCAGTGACGAAACCTGGGCGGAATGTCGACACCTCTGCTCCCTCTCTACCCCTGCTCTGACTGTGTTTGAAAATCTGCTAGCAGTGTCTCTCTCTCTCTCTCTCTCTCTCTCTTTCTCTCTCGCTCACTCTCTCCCTCTCTCTCACGCGCCTGCTCTCTCTCTCTCTCTCTCTCTGGAGATGTCGCGGCTGCAGAGGGGAGGTGGGGGGAGGAGGGAGGCTTCGGGGGAGAGAGAGACTGGCAGACAGGGGGGCACGGGGAGGCAGGGCTTGCGTGCGAGAAGCGCGAGGCGTCGGGCCGGAGCACTGCAGAAGAGCAGGGGGGGGAAGAAAAACGACGGCGTTTAGCTTCTAGCCGCCCTCCTCTCTCCGCGCCCCCGGCCGCCGGTCCGGGCCTCCGCAGACGCAGAGCACCGCGAGAACAGAGAGCCGAGCCTGTTGCGAAACCTCGACGCCCGGGCTGGCAGGAGGAAGGAGGTGGGGAGGAAGGGGGGGGCGGGGGAGCAGGCAAGGCAGGCACGTTCCCTCCTCTCCCTCTCCCTTCCCAGCATTAATTCAGAGCCGCAGACAGTCGGCTAGCAGCATCGGCGGCTCTCTCTCTCTCTCTCTCTCTCTCTCTCTCTCTCTCTCTCTCTGTCTCTCTCTCTCTCTCCAGGCCTCTGTCTCTGGAGCGGTACATGTGTAGTGGCGTGTGCACTGCGCCGTGTTTAACGGTGTGTGCGGCAAGCAGAGCTGCGCGCAGCGCGCACGCGCCGCACTCTCGGCCCGACTCCGGAACGAGCGTCAGACCGCACGCCTCACAACTCCTCCAGCTGTGGCAAAAAATGGGCTCGACTTCTTTTTTTGGACCTCGTCTTATGAATATCTAAAATGGGATATCGGGAACATTTGAAATTTATGTGCAACATGGTCATTCTTGCTAAGCCATAATAAATATAAATGAGAGAATGTGAGAGAGGCAGAGAGAGAGAGAGAGAGAGAGAGAGAGAGAGGGAGAGTGAGCACAAAAACACATATACACCGTCCAGTGTGTAAATTGATACAATTATTGATTTGAAACATATTCCTCTTCTAAATGAAAGCAGATTCGTTTCAATTGTTCATTCTATTTGAATTGTAATTCTATAGTAGACATGTCAAAATCATAATCATACGCAGTCATAACAAATCTTTATTACTTCAACTTTTAATTCATCATTTTGGGATGCCATACTCCTCATTTAACCTATATGCAAAAATATTAACATTCTTTGCTTGATATGGGAATGCTGGCTCATTTAGCGAGGAATACTGTACTAATTTAATTCGTATTTACTGTAGCTTGATGTGCTATTGGCAGTTATACTGTATATCGGCAGTGCATTTTCACATGAAATATCATAAGGATAATAAAATAGTATTTCGTCATGTTTTACTTATTTGGTTATAAAGTCAATGTTAGGTGCAAATGCTAATGTATTGTTGTAGGAAAGAACCCAAACAAAAACCCACAGGAGAAACCTAAGATGACATAATGAGCGGGGATACATTTCTAGATGAGAGCGTATGTTCAGTTCCTTCTGCTGCGTGACTGTAGCTCGTGGAGCTGTTTACGGGCACTAAGGGCATGAGTCAGTTTCATACGCAGGGGGTTATCCCCTCAAACAGAGCTTGCAAGGACAGGTCATAGTGGACAGCTCCAGGTGCTGAAATACACCAACGGAGAGAAGAGTAACAGAGAGAGTGGGGGAGATGGTTCAGTAACCTCCATATTTTCTACCAGGACATAGTGGGTGGCAACAATCAAGCCTATACATATATATATATATATATACATAGAGAGAGAGACAGAGAGAGACAGAGAAAGAGATAGAAAAACAAAATGAAAGCAAACATCCAGGATTTGCATTCTGAAATTTGTCTGTTCCCTATTTGTAATACTTAAATTACCCAGTACCTTGAGGCATGCAACACCTCGCTCCTTAATGACCTTTTCAAGGTGTGCAGACACAATTCCTGGATTTAGTGGTTTGTGCAGGTCAGACAGTTTGCTAACTTAGCCTGACCAAGCAAGAAATTAAGTAGGCAAATGGGTCATCTTTTTGGAAAAAAAATGGTCCAAAAATAAACATTGGAAGGAGAACTCCTCTCCGACTCTTGGACCACTTCTTGATTAATTGAAAAAAAAGATAATCAGTCACAAACACTTTGTAAGAACATGAGCCAGTGCTTTGGTCTCATGACAGAAAGGACTCCTCTATAGCAGGTGTCTGTCTGTTGCTATAGCCACATGTATAATGTTCCACTGTAGGTGCCCAGTTCTTTTATTTTACACTGGTTTCTCATACAGAATTCTCAAGCCGCATCAAGGGAAAGAATTTGAGCTCAAGTGCAAATAATTTTTACTTCTTGAACCCTTAATAAGACCTCAAATAACTTAATGCAAAATGGATAATGTAGGGAAGCCAATGTGTGTTCTACGCCATGAGGATGAAACCCAGAGACAAAGCCTCATCCCAAAACTACCATTCGCCATGCAGTGTTATATGACATTTACACGCACAAGCACACACACACACTCACACACACACGCACACGTGACACACACAACATTTATGCATTCCATATTGTTAAATATAGAAAACAAAAGAGAGGAATGTGTGCTTTTCATTTTAATAAATCATCTGAATGTCTAGTAGCACTTTAAATTGTGTTTGACTGCAGTAGCAACATTGCTTGGTTTATGCTTCCAACAAAGCACTATTGAATTGAATAGAGCTGAACTGAAATGATACAGACACAGATGGTGAGTCGTGGAGATGGAGAAATAGAGAGAGGCAGAGAAAGAGATTGAGAGGGTGAGGAGAAAGAGAGATCCACAGATGGTGAGGCAGAGAGATTCAAAAACAGAGAGAGAGACAGAGAGAGGGGAGGAGAAAGAGGGAAGCGGAGAGAGACTCAGATGGCGGAGCAGAGGGATGGAGAGAAGAGGCTGGCTGGCTGTTTCTGTTCTTTCTCTCCTGCGATGATGTGGTAGAGAGTGCTCTCCGTCCTGGACTGAAATAGCCATCCAATCGACTGCAAGCATACAGCAGCAGCTGGCAGCAAATCCCTCCATAATCACATTAATGAGATTAATCGCTGAATTAGCAGCAGTCAAATGTCGGAGTCGTAGAGAGAAATCGGAGCGGGTAATTAACGTTTTTTAAAAACTGACTAAATAACCTATGTTGTGGGGGAAAACCGAGCAGGATATACCTTGGGAAGGATGGACGGAGCGTTACAGTTGCTGACGAGGCCCACTGAAGTCTGGAAAAGTAGGTCAGAGCCAGTGACTCTCCCCACACATACAATAACACCAGCACTGCTCCTTACATCAGAACGACCGATTGTTTTTAATAGCTACTCTGAGAAGGCAAACCCGTTCAGCTGATCTGAATGCATTTAGGGACCCTTACAAGGGGAATACCGTTATGACATTACAGGAGGTTTTCTTGCCACAATATTAATAACTTACATAAATTATGCGGCTTTGAAAATTGCAGCAATATAAAATTGCTGAAGACACGCAATGAATATGGCCCTAATAGGAATTAAGCACGCTGCTCTTTATTAACTGGTTCTCATGTCTCGATTCACTTTAAAAAAAAAAAAAAACTGCATACTGACACACAACGCAAAAACTCAGCGGGCTCCGAGAAACAAGAGACATTGTGTCAAAGAACTCACCTGAATAACACATCCATTTCCATCCATAATATTTAAAAATGAAGCAGCATCTAGCAACTTTAGTCAGTAACAACATGGCATTAGTATGTTGGAGGTTAGGCCAGGTTGCAAATGCAGTCTTGTAGGAAGCTGTCCCTTTAGATCCTGGAAAAGGGCATGCCTATTCATTGGTCCATGAGGACATTTTTACCCAATTGAACTATTTGGTTGGAATTCAATGGATAGTTATACACTAGTTATGACCAAATGTATCTGACACCCCTTGATTTGGGGTTGTTTTTTATGGTTTGGGCTAGGCCTCTTAGTTTGAGTTAACACAAATCTTTATGCAATGAAATTCTAGACAATTACATTACATTACATTACAGGCATTTAGCAGACGCTCTTATCCAGAGCGACGTACAACAACTGCATTAGTTCAAGGTGCAGAGGTGCAAAAGAAACACACTAGGGTGAAGTAAAGATCGTAGTGCCAGAAGTGACCACATAGATCAGGACTCCAACCCTGTAGGGTAACCTGTTCAGCAAACAAACAAACAATCCTGCCAAGTACAAACTAGCACTGAAATCACATTTGCCTAATCAGAATCAGACAAAAACAATCCTGCCAAATAAAAACTAACGTGATCGCATTAGCCTAACTAGGTACATTGAGCTAAACTATAGGCTAGGGAGGGGTGGGGAGAGGTGCAGCCTGAAGAGATGAGTCTTTAGTCTGCGTTTGAAGGTAGTCAGATTCTCTGCTGTTCTGACCGCCACGGGGAGGTCATTCCACCAGCGAGGGGCCAGGACAGACAGCAGACGCGAGCGGGAAGTACAGACACGAAGAGGGGGAGGTGCCAAGCGTCCAGAGGTGATGCTGTGCTTCCAACTTTGCGGCAACAGTTTGGGGAAGACCCTTTTCTGTTTCAGTACGACAATGCCCCCAGACACACAGCAGGGTCCATATAGAAATGGTTTTGCTGAGAACGATGTGGAAGAACTTGCCTGGCCTGCACAGAGCCCTGACCTCAACTCCATCCAACACCTTTGGGATCAGTTAGAAAGTCAACTGTGAGTCAGGCCTAATCGCCCAACCAGTGTCCGACCTCACTAATGCTCTTCTGGCTGAATGGAAGCAAATCCCTGCAGCAAAGCTCCAACATCTAGTATATAGCCTTCTCAAAAGAGAGGAGATTGTTATAGTAGCAAAGGGTGGAACAGCTCCATATTAATGCCCATAATTTTGGATGAGATGTTGGATGTCAGGTGTCCACATGCTTTTGGCCATGTAGTGTATATGAAATCTCTAAAATGGTTGTACCATAATGCACAATAAAAAAAAAAAATATAGTCATGGGTGGGTGGTCTCAGGTCATGTTTTAATTTATTTATTATTATGCTTTCAGGTACAACCATTTGAGAGATTTCATATTTAACTATGTGATTGCAATGGAATGGATAGTTACATATGAAATCTTTGAAATGGTTTTCCCAGAACGCACAATTAAAAAAAACAAATAAATAAAACATGGGTGGGAGATTGCAGATCATTTAGAACTACCAAAATTGACACCAAATCGAAAGTGATCTATTTGTCTAGTCATCTCCAGTTGTTGCTTACTGTTTCCAAAAGGGCAGTGTCCTTCATGGATAGGCACAACATGCATTCATTATGTCCATTTCCATTGCAGTCAATTGTTGAAAACATGGCATCACACTCAGGAAAAGCAAGTGCGCAGTGGGGCACTGCTCTCTCAATCAGAGGTGTACATTCTCCAGAGAACTTCTTATGCACATGAATAGCACAATTAAACAAACAAGCAAAAAAAAAAAACAATTCAAAAATGGAATGTAAAAGCACAACAGACTAAAATTAATACATTTAATTAAAAACCCACAACACACTTAAACAAGCATTATCCCTTTAGTAACATCACTAGCTAATAAATTTGAAATGATTGTTGCTGACATGTTCCTTCCTTTATTAGTGTTGTTATTGAAATTTACCTCAATCGAAGCTTTCTTCTACCTAATTAGTTAACAATTACTTGATATTATTTATTACTTTTACTTTATTGCTTATATTATTGTAACTTCGCGCATGCCCCCTTGTGGCCAGGACACCAGAATCCTCAGATTGCTCAACTCAGACACTCTGTGCTCCTGCAACCAAACTATGAGAGGAAACAACAAACTATGTGTTCTACTGTACTAGTAGCTGTTACATGACAACTAAGCCAAATGAGTTTTTAAGTGCCAATTGTAACTGTCACATAATTCATCCATTTAACAAGCACCCACTCATCCAATCATCTCCAACTAGCTTGACACATTAGACAATAACTTATATTTAGGAGTTCATAAAAATACTCTGTCAAAACCAAAAATTCATATTCCATCATAGCTACATGATAAAGCCAACAGTAGCTGGAAGGAATAGAGTGGTTAAAAATTCTGCTCACTGAATAGCAAAATATACCGGTGAAATTCTTATGTAATGATACTACATCATTCTACTATCAATATGTGCATCATTGGTCAGTGGTCATTTATTGTTTTGAAAAATATGAGAAATAAATGCACAAAAATAAAGCAAGGATAGGCCTTTACATCTACCATGCGCAAAACCCCACTTGCTTTTTATGCCATTGTAACTCTTTTCAGTTCATTCTGGTTTGATTGATAACTCTTTTGTTCAATAGAGGACAGTATAAGGTCTTCAACAGTGTATGGGATGTGTCATTGGAAGTTTATAACAACGAGCCATAATGTTATGCAGTAATACACAAGCACGCGAGGCTTAATTGTTGTTTTCCTTTGGTTTTTGGAAGAGTTTACTACTTTTGTTAACTCATCAGCATGAATAGAGCAAATTCTCACTATGCTGACTTGGATTTGGGGATCGGGTCTAAAGATAAGGGGAAAGCATGAACTCTAGTGGGGAAGCATATGAATATGGCGAAGATCTATGTATTACTGCAGGTCATATTTCAATTATTTACGTTGTGTCATATTTTTGATATTACCATATTAGCATTGGTCATAATAAACAACTGATAGGGTTGAGAGTATTCTTGAATCTAGTTTTATTTTATGCTTGATTTGACACATTGGCAAATATCAGTTTCCATAAACAAACTGGACCAAAGATTCAAACTTTTCTTATAAACACATGATATTTTTGCCAAATAACAAGATGCAAATATAAAATAAGAAAATAATAATAAAAAACATACATATATAGTATTGCTACTTGGGGTCAGAATATATGATTATAGTTATGGATTTTTCTATTACTATAACATCATACTGTACATACATATTTGGAGAAATCCTTGGAAAAAATAGATGAACATATAGATGTAAAGAAAAGGCAAACTGCATTAGTTGTATTTATGACTAGCCTTCACTGCACTGTGTATTGTTTACAGGTACACACATGCTGAACGTATACATCAGTCAGCTGATCATCTTGCTGTCACACAACCTTGTCATCAAGTGACCAGAAGGTGCATGCTATAGACTAACAGACAAACTACTTGTTCCAGTATATCTGTCAGTATAGACATTATGTTGATTGCCTTGCATTGGTAGCTCTGAGGTAGATATTGTGCGGTGCTGAACTAAACCAGCTAGCTTGCTTTCTCCCCAGTAGGTGAGGAGTTGGTAGTGAATTAGATGAGTTACACATATTGCTGTTCAAATCATATTATTTATCAAGTGAACAACTGAACCTTCAATGCTGGATGTCTAAAATTGTACCTGTGTGATACATAATTGAGCATCCATAGTATTTTCCAATATATAGGCACAGCTATAATTAACCTGCATGTTAATCTGATCAAACACAAATAACTGTCATACACCTATTTTACAACCATACACATAGACCATACACATACAACCCCCACTGGCATCATCCAAGGTAAATCAACCTGAGGAGATTTTGCATTAAAGAACACTGGTGAGAATGAGCCCTTTTGTGGTCATCTCGTGTATAAACAATTCATATGTAGCCACCTCCTCATAGTCTAACTCAGGGGTCCTCAATCTTATCCAGAAAGGGCCGGTGTGGGTGTAGGCTTTTATTCCAACTGAGCAGTTACACACCTGATTCTACTAATTAAGGTGCTTAGCAAAGATTCCAAGGGGCTGATCAGTAGAATCAGGTGTGTTACTGCTTGGTTGGAACAAAAGCCTGCACCCCTGGTCTGACTGCTGAATCAGCTTGCTGCGAAGCAGACACTTCTGATGGAGTGGACCTGGCAGTGTGAAAACAATCACAAAGATGGAGCCCTGATGGCTTCATCTCAGTGAGGGGTTATGACTCATGGCCTCCTACATCATGCTCATCATTGATGGACTGTGTCTGTCCGTAGGGTCTAGCCATGTTAGAAACGGTTAGCAGATAAACGCGATGGTATGGGGAGTGACACCATATTCACTTACCAACCGCAAGCATAAGAATGGAAAAAAAGTTTTTTGTTTTTCTTTTCATAAGTGAGAGATACTGGGGTTTTTTTTTTTGTTTCATTATTTCCAACATCTTTATTTCTATTTTTCAAAATCTAGAACAAAGGTCTCCAACTGCACTTGAACACAAGAACAGATTAATTTAACAGCATTCATTCATAATTATATACACAAATATCAGTTTTTAAATCATGCTGACATTTGTTTCCTTCAGTACAGCGGTCTCTGGATGCATACACCACAGGAGATCAATCAAATATCATATTTACCTTTTTGAAGAATTATTGGCTAATATACATTATGTACAATCTCTAGAGGCATAACATTGCTATACAAAGCTGCTTTTGAGTAACTTGCATTAGACCATGAACCACTGAATGCCCTGTATTTGCCTTTATAAAGCCAGCAGGTTCTCAGAAAATACTCTAAATTCCTTCTTTGCGAACAAAAACTGGGCCAATCAAAAACATACACTAAGACTGAAAAAAAAAAATCACAACTGCTTGGCACCTCACATCCTACATGTTTTCCATTGTAATGTATTCAATACTGAGCTGAATTGCGCACCAGTACTGCAGCCTGTACTGGTGCACCTAAAGGTCACAAGTAGGACTGTCGTTGTACCCATGAGCAAGGTACGTAAATCGGGTTGCTTCAGTACATGTACAGATCCAGCTGTATAAATGGATGCAATGTAAATGCTATGAAAAAGTTGTGTAAGTCGCACTGGATAAGATGTAAAATTAAATAAAATGCCGGTAATGTAATGTAATGCCTGTATTCAGTTCCCATACAATCAGGTAACACAGCAACACATTAATGCAACATAATTTAAATATAACTACCACTTCCTACCAAATGTACTTGTATGTACAACTGAAAGTTTCCACATTCCATTGACCTCCAATCACTCAGTGAACAGTTCCAATATACAGTATGATGAATGTTACTGTAGTTCACATAGTAAAGTACAGAGCTATATGTTTTTACAGTTTATTGCATTACTTTGTATCAAAGGGAAATTACCACTGAGAAGGAATTTTTTCATAAGCACCACTGTTACTGTTACTTGCATTGCCCTCTGATTTGATTAATGTTTGCTCAGAAACAGTTAAGGCGCTTGGTGTTAAACCATTTATGACAAGCCAAGGTTTTTATCTAATAGTATTATCTCTTTACCATCTGCAGATTTCTGTCTTACCTTGAACCTGGACATGTGCTCCCCAAAGTACTTGGTTGACAAACTCTCATGAATCATTGGACCAAGACACTCTTTCTAGTCGTGAAATTATGTGCTTCACAATCTAAACCAACGAACACTTCCCATTTTACAATCATTATAATTTACACCCTTTAAAAGTACAATTTTCTCCTTTCAATGGTTTCTTTTGAAATAGCAATCAGCTCAACAATGGCATTAAAATTAACATTAGGCTAACTATAATAGTGCTAACAATTTTAATCTGATTACAAAAAAAAAAAAGAATAAATACCTTGACTCTTGCAAGTTTTTATTTGTCTCCTACCATTACAAGGACCCGATTTACAAAGTACAATGTGCACCTGGCCATTTTTGTCTTTCATCAATGAATAAATAACTCTTGGTCCCTCCAACTGTTGTTCAGGACTATAATCCCCCATCTGAATGTCACTGCAACAGTGATTTGCGCTTTTTTTGTTGTTGGTATTTTGATATGATTTGTCTTAGCTTTTGTCTGAGCTAGCTTGTTAGCAATTGGTTTCACATGGAAACATGCCACTGTAGCTTCTGGCTTGCTTTGTGGGGGTATACTGTGTAGTATATTCTGACACTTTGTAAAATGTACTGTGTAAATACTGATGAAAACAAACTACCAACATGTAAAGGTCAATGCCAGTCATGGATCATGCCAAAATATGAACGTAAAACTAATGTTAGATACTGCTAGCTAGATAATTACCTGGCATACTGATCCACCCAATTTTTTTCAATTGATTCTCCAACTAAATAAACTACACTAATCATAACAGCAACAAATAATTTTGCTCACAGGCATTAAATTGGGCCAGCTGGTTTTCGTAGTAGTATTAATATATGAAGGCTTCCATACCAATTCAATGAATCTATTTTTTTCATAAATTCCCACTATTACATTATTACTTTTTACTTCTTGCACACAACTGCATTTATGCTGAGACCAGGTTTCTGGTGGTGGATTGGTTGGATCCGGATCCCTTAAACACCTTACAATACTACTGCACTGTGTGATTGTACTGAAACTCCACCCCCAAATGACCGATCCTGCCCCTGTTCCAGCAACTCAGCACAAGAACTTATAAAACAGAAGGACATTCCAACTTCAATGCAAACATCAATTCAAGCTCTTGCACAGAACAAGGCCCAAAGATACAAATGGCAAAATATTTATTTATTTGTTTATTTATTTATTGATACAGAATGAATTCAAGTACTTTCCTGTCAGATTAATACACAATACGGGGCACTTCTGCCACATTTTTATCCAGTCACACCTCTAAGAATCACTAACTGTAGTCTGGCATCTCTAAACCAAAAAGACATATGCATAAATGCTAACTACTAGAAGTGGCAGTCAATTAGCTCATATCGAATGTGCTAGTACCCCTGTAGTTGATTAATACATATGCTTATGCTCTTAATTGTGGGGCAAATTTTTAAAAAATGTATTTATGGTATTATAACCACCATAACATTTTACTCTTAATCAATATCCAAAATCTGTTAAAGTGATTAAACTGCTATTTTACTTTAATGTTCAGTGATCAAAATGATCAAAGTGCACATGGAATATTATTATTATTATTATTTATTTATTTTTACCTTCAAAAAATATAATCTTTCTGAATTACTGCCCCTTCATGATATTTGACATGCCAGAGAGAAACAGAGGCACACGCATAGAAGCACACACACACATGCACACACACACACACACACACGCACGCACATGCTCCCACACACACACATGCACACATGCACACACAAAGGCGTTCACATCTGCATTCTCAGCACCCCGCGCTCCTCCTAAGCCTAGCATCCCGTCTGCCTCTCGCAGCGTCGCTTCACAGCAGCAACGGCAGCGGTGTGCGGCGCGCGCAAACGCGGCTCCCCCCGTCGTCCCCGAAGAACGACGTCCCCGCGACGCCACGCCGCACGAAACAACGACCGGCCCGGGCGAGGGCGGGTGAAGAGAGAGAGAGACGGACGGGGAAATTTTCGAGGCGGGCGCGAGGGAGGGAGGGAAAGCACAAAGGGAGGCGCGGCAGAGGGATGAGTGACGGGCGCCCTGGAGACGGGAAACGGGAGCTGGGACGAGTACAGTATTCGGGGAGCGTGCTGCAGGGGAGCGGCTCCGCGTGCAGGCTGCCGGGATGCACGGGGGGGGGGGGGATCTCTCCCCCGGTGCATGTGAAAAATGCAGGGCGGTATACCGGCAGGCCTGAGGGACCTGCTTCACTTCCGCACAGAGAACGCTCTACGTAACGCGTCCAAGTACAGCGTGTCCTATATAATACGGTACACTCTGTCTCATATGTCCATGCAAGACCCGTCTTATACGCTCTATCCTATATGAAGCATCCATTCACAATACATCCAGCACAACATATATACTCCATGTCGGTCATTATCCATGCATCTATAATAGTTCCAAGTATGTAACACATGCACACAGGATATTTTTTCACTGCATATCCATGCACAGTGCGTCCTACGCAACACATTCATGTGTGCTACACCGTATGTAAAAATCAAACACATTCATTCCCAATCATCCCTCTCTCCCCAGGGATACCGTTTCCTCTTCTAACCCTCGTCACATTCTGTTTTTTTCCGCCAGACCCTAAAAAAAAAAAGAAAAGAAATCTATGGAACGTGACCTTCTGTTAAAGCGATTAAAACAAAATGTTTATCAGCGATGCAAATGAGCCTGAATTCATTTTCGATGACAGATGGCCCCATAGATAATGATGATGATGGAAGAGAGAAAATTGAATGTCTCTTACGCGGTGGTCATGGTAACGGGGAGCAGAGTGAAAGCGGTAATAAGCGCGCCACATGTTAAGGCTGTCGGTTCCGCGAGTCGGAGTCAGGGGGTAAATAAGGTAACCGTGGCCACCAACTTCGCTATTACCGCGCGGATTCTTCATCAGAGCAATCACTGCAGAAGGGCTGAAGCACATGTTTCATAGAATGTTTTATGGACAAAGGGGGGAAATTCATATATATATATGTATATATATATTTTTAACATGGTACCGTTTGCTGCTTGCATTCTGTGCCTCCCTGTCGGCGATAAGGAATGCGTTGTCGCAACAGTACGCTTTCCGCAGCTCCTCCCCGCGCTGGGCTTCTTCCTGTAAGACGAACCGGCGGCCGTCCTCGTCGGGCCGACTGGAGCGGGAGTGGGAGTACGAGTGGGAGGGGCGAGACGCTCTCCCGGGCAAACCCGCGCCGCGGCTCTCCCGTCCCGCTGCAGACAGGCACCCCGGCTAATCAAGGTTTTCGATACAGTACGGGAGAAGGGAGAAGAAAGGAGGCGAGAAATTGCTCTTCGCCGCTGCCTTTGTGCTTTGCGCTCACCGACGAGCAGCCAGCGAACCTTCAGCCCTCAAATTAACAGCAAAATGCAACCTTTTCTTTTCATCCCCCGTTCCAAATTCTATAATTAAATGTCTCCTGCCATTGATATCTGTTTTGAGATTTTAAAAGCATGCAGTTGCATGCGTCTTTCGCTGATGAGATGGGTTTAAAGGGTTTGAGAAGGCGATGGGTGACTGACCTACTTAACTGTTCTCGTAAATAATATATCTCCACAGACAAAAAAAGTGTGTTTTTTTTTTCTTCAGCACAGTCCCTTGGAAGACTCCAGCATTTATACACAAAGGCACCCTTCCCAGAATGCAGTTTTTTTTTTTATCTATGAGTGATAAACATGAATGAACTGGACTAACCTGTGAGAGAGAGATGGGAAGCAAGTAGAAAAAAAGGAAAGAGGAACCACAGCTGGTGCTGTATGGAGTGAAGTCACTGTCAAAAATACATATATATGTAAATTGTGACTTGCAATAGTAAATGACATGTTGAAAATTCAACAACAGACTGTATGTGTGTATGCATATCATTTTATGGGTATGTGCACTCGTGTTTACAAGACACTATAAACGCGTATGATTTTTTGTGAGTGTCTGTATCTGGATTTCAAATACAGACATTCATAAACAGAGTGCAGAATGTCCATGTCTCGTTATCAGAATTCTGGCAATGATTTCAATTGTAATTGTACTTCTGATCCTTCCATGCAGAATCATGCCTGGCCTAACCCATCATGAAAATATCAAGAGGTAGTTACGCAATAGCTTTGCCCTATTGGTTGATATAGCTCCCAAACAGTAGGACTTGATGGAAATGGTAAGCCAAGGTGCACTCAGTAGTCAGTCCCTAAATTGTTTTGCACTGTTTATAGTAGAGAAGACAGCCAGCAAATTTAGCTACCTTATGCCGATTTTGAATTTTGCCAAAATTTGAGCTAAAGTTAGCTTGCTAATCAGCAATCACGCAGGCAGCTAGCATGGCATGCGTACATCAATTTGGCTATATGGAATCTTCATTCAATCACCCAGTCAGTAAAGCAGACAACACAAGGTGAGGGTCAGACTCCTCTGGGGCCAAAGTCAAAACAGGCAAAGGACAGCCAACGGACCAGTCTCAGTCTAACAGGAGGTAGACTAGGCAAAGAAACCAATATTTTAGTGTATATGGTCTCTCTATATGACCATGGGCTATATTTTCCGGAATCAATGTGGCATAGCGCATGGGCGCAGTCAATGGCGCGGCGCGTAGCGTACTGGCCGTGGCTAGCAATTGTTCGTATTTTCGGGCCCAGACGAGCAGTGCAAAACGTGAAGCATGTGGCACACCTGTCAACAGGGCGGGCTAATACTGAATATGCTATCAGTGGGTGTGGTGCAGCTGCTTTTGTAAATAGCCAATCAAATGTCCTCTTTTCATTCCCTTTTTGAGTCTTGCATTGTACATGGCGTGTTGCCAATTTCCATGGCCCAGCACTGCAATGGAAGATGTGGCTAATGATATACCAATCAGACGTTTCTCACAAGACATTCTTTTACAGGAGATGCAGAGTCAGGCTGTCACTTAAAAAAAAAAAAATTAAGTAAAACAAATCTCAAAAATACAATAAATTTGTTCAAACATGTTAAAATATTCTTATGTCAGAATTAGAACACTTCTTAAATGTTTATTATGGGTCAGTTTGAATTTCCCATTAAACCAAATTTAAGCTAATTAGCTTAAATGTTCTATGGTATTACTGAGAAATTATGACAACAGTATCTTATAGTTTTATTAAACAAAATAGAACCAGGGGAGATTGTACAATGCCAGTGATCCCTGTGCAAGTGAAATGTCGCAGGGCTATATTTACGATCTAAGAGCACGATCTAAAGCGCATGGTGTAAGTGCATTTAGGGCGTGTCCAAATCCACTTTTGCTAGTTTAACAGCGAATAATCTTAGCGCAAAGTAAGGCGCATGGTTCAAAGGGGTTGCACTTAGTCTCTTAATTAATCATAGGTGTGTTTTGGACATAACATGAAATAAACCAATCAGAGTGTCATCTCCCATTCCCTTTAAAAGCCAGGTGAACTTGCACCTTGGCGGATTGCTATTATAATAGCGGATTTGCCAAATTGCGATTAGCTAATTCTGATAAATATTATGACTAACCATTATGACACGCATTTTTTTTAAAAAATATTGCGTGTTGTGCACCCGCCTATGTAGGCGCATATTACTATCTTAATAATGCGCCCTTAAAATAATAGTAAAATACTGCCCCATTGACTTAAGACCAGGTTTTTATTGGTCAATTGCGCAATTGCTTTCTGCTGCCTCAAGATAGCAATGCACCAACAATGTGCCAACAATGGACAACGTTGACATTTGTTCAAATTGTACACAAACCATTTGTGATCACCTCAAAGTTAATGCGATTTATTGTTGTATATGATTCCTCTGTCAAATAATTTCACAGCTTTTGATTGCATTACTTCAAATTCAGTAAAAACTGAAAATGGTTACAATTCTGCTGGTTCTCTCATTGCACATCCGATGGATATTATATGACCGTCAGTAATTTGAAATAAAGTATATATGCCAAAAAATCTTTTTTTTTTCTTTGAACAAATATTATTCATTTATGTAGAAAAATACTGGACAAGGCTATATGTTCAAACTGATCTTAAAATGTTCACCAGCAAGATATGTTACACTGCTCAATTATGCTATGTAATCTGATACATATAGGAATCTGTAATGATTATTACTTGTTTCACAAAAATGCTTATTATTTCTGCATTTTTGTTTTATGTTTATTTTTAAATGAAAAGATTGTTAAAGTTGTGTTTATTATCTTTCTCATCATTACAGATGGGTGTAAGAAAAAGAATGAAATACCAGACCACAATGCAGTATAAGAACAGCGATGAACAAATAGAAATTATTATAAGAATTAATTAATTTTTTTTAAGACAATGAACAATAAATGCATTTTTCCTTCTTCTGTGATTTATATCAAAGTCAAATTGAACTGCATATGATCCATGAAAACCGTTTGATTGCCTTTTGAACAGACTGCGAAACATTGCATGGTAAATCTATACTAATCTCTCTACCCACCTTTTTAGGTGATATGGTATTGACACCAAAACGTTCACTTTGGCAGCTACAGCTAGGTTTGCAAATAACTCTTTTGAGCAAATCTGGCCAATCCTCACCCATTTAGGGGGTGTTCTATTGAGGACCTTATAACTCCAGATATGAGCATCACAGAGACTTGGAATATGACTTAAATGAAGCAAGACACTTGTACCATTTGCTGTACAATACTAAAATAAGATTATATTCATAATTTACTTTGAAATAAAATGCCACAAATGCAATTATCTTGGCGAAAATGCAAAAATTAAGTTGTTCTCCTTCAGTTTGAAATGAAGAAATGAGAGGTTATATAATTATATATATATATATATATATATATATATAGCAGGTCCTGGATCTAGCAGGTCCACATGACTTCTATATATATATATATATATATATATATATATATATATATAGCAGGTCCTGAATCTAGCAGGTCCACATGACTTCTAGGTGGTTATGCTTTGCTTATAAACTAAAGGTTATTTACCGTTTCTCATAAATACCGTGTTCAATGCATGCCTTAACAATCTTAAAAAAAATTTAAATACAAAAAAAATATTTGGAATGTGTTAGTTACACATTGGGTGTTTAATAGCCATATAATTAAAATGACATATCTAGATTGGACTGTAACCTGTGTATAAATGTGGATATGAAGAAATGTGCATTGCAGTTAGTTATTATTTATTTATTTATTTGTTTATTTATTTGGCTTTGACAGCTACCTCAATGCTAGCCACAGTTCACTCACGTGACAAGCAGGATTCTCTTGTGGCACACAGAGATTTGCGTGTCATTACTATGGCAACTGATGCAAAGACACTTTTATTCTAAATAGTGTAATTGTCCTAAGCTGAAGAAAACATGACTACTTAAGGACTGGAGTTGAGTGCTGCATGCTGTACACTATGAGTATACAACAGAAAAATATATCAGTATGCAACAAAACACCATACCATGAAAAGCATTTGTAAGATGCAATAAACATATTGGCTATATTAAAATATGTCAAAAAGGATTATAGTCCTAGGTGCATAATGCTTTATAACAACTGTCAGTTCTTTAAAAGCACCAACGATTTAATGCTTTATGACATTATTAAGGCAAAAGTATTATTAAGCCTGATATTCTCTCCACCACATCAATTAAAATGACATACAATTTATATGACATAACTATGGCATTAATACCTGACTTAACTTATATACTTCCCCATTAGTACTAATGAGAGCTTTTGTAATAAAGAAGTTAAATACTGTTTTTGAACAAGTAGTCATTAAAGCCATTGCTGTAGCATTGACGAAGACTTAGCAGGGGGCACCATTCTTTATACCCCTCTAAACTGTCCCTCTGTTCAGAAAGGATACAGAATACAGAAAAGTTCACCTTCATCAATATTTATTAAAGGAGTCATGCATGATTATTTTTATCTTTGATAATGTTTTAACAGTATTCTAAACCAATTCTACATCCAGCAAGCCAGAAAGCTAAACACTGCTAACATTGATGTAGCTACTGTAGCTCTTGCGGTAGCTGGATAATTTATTACATAATGATTTGCCTAAGGTAGCTAGCTAGCTACAGTAAATTTGCTAGCTAGCAAAACTAGGTAAGGCTAAGGAAAAGTGATACTATTGTACTGTATGCACTTGATACCTGTAGGTATCTGACTGACATTAGTTAACTTATCAGTACATATAAGCTTGTATATGAAGTAGGAATATCAATAATTAAAATTATATACTATATTATAATAATAACTATAAAATTAAGACTGGTTCAAAAGTGGTGGGCATTGAAGAGGGGAAAACATCATCTGTCATTACATTTTTATTTAACTTTATATATACACGCGTGTGTGCGTGTGCATGTGTGTGTGTATGTGTTGAGAGAAAATGCCGATTTCTCAGAAGGAGGGCAAGGACTGAGGAAAAGAAAATAATTCCATAATATGGGTCTCATTCAAATATATTTAAAATTACAAACATGAAATTTGATGAATAGCATGTTTACTGTTCAACAATGGCAGCCATAACAAGGACACGAGATACAATATCAGCAATAGCAACGAAACATCAGAAAAATAAAGAGCTACTCTGCAACGCTATTCAATCGAATTTCTCTAAATGACTACAGATCAAAATATAAGACAAATTACTGTTACTGGTAAGGCAAAGGGACGACTCTGAAAATGAATGTCGAAGAATGCCTTCAAATTTTGTGGAAAAAAAACAATAACCTTGAGTTATCGCCCGATCCAGTCACCGTCATTAATCTTTCGCAACTTTCACTCATTGTCACTTCGTGATAATCACATCCGCACATCCTCAGCCTCGAGCCCGATTTTCAAGTCGGCTGTTTAGAAGTATTTTATTCAGCTGTCTGCTGAGGAACGCGCGCAAACCAGGATGGATTTTCCCGCCGCATCTCGGCTGAAGGAGTCATATTGTTTAGTGAATTATCTCAGCGGCACCTGATTCTGCCCGAAGGTCTTCAGGATTGATTGCAGGTGGGGTGCGCTTGGGTCAGGATGCGATACGTGGCCTCACAGTGGTAGCACGCGACACGGACAGTGGGCGGAAAACTATTAAATTACCAGGCGAGGTAACTTCAGGTTGCAGTTTGCCGAACGCAAATCCGAATGCATTTCCGACAGCTGTATTGTCGTACGACAGCACGCAGAACTGTAGCACTGCCTCTGCGAAGAGGAAATAGATATATAGATATGTGAAGAGAAGGCATCCATTTGCTTCTGGCAGTCATGAATTGTCACTCACGATAGGAGCTGGAGGGTTAGGTCTTTCTCCTGTATTAATGGGTAATTACTTCCGCCGGCAAATTCTGCCAGACGGGCTGGAAGGGCACCTCGTAGGGCCTCTGTGGTCACGGTGTGACGATTCAGAGCGGGCACGCGGACATTCGAGTCCGCTCCCCATCCCCCCACCCCCCCCGGCACGCGCACACAAACGCACGCAAACACGCGTTCCCTGGATTTGGGGGGGTCCGAAGAGTCTCACACCCCTCTCTCGCTACGGGACGGGCTGCTCCCTGACCCAGCCGACATTGACTGATGGGCCGCCTGCAGCCACCTTCTCCGGCGCGAGTCGCGGAGAAAGAGACCGTGGCATTTTCAGAGAGGGAGGGGGAAAGAGCAACACCCACCGATCTGATGGAGAGAGCACATTATCACTCTCCACAAAACCGCAGACGTGGCACGCATTTTAATAATCACGTGTCGACATTCAACAGGAAAATTGACGTAATTATACGTCTTTTAAATTTTTTAAAATATTTTCTACATGATTACATCATTTCCAATGAGGTTTACAGGGCTTTTACACTCTCACAGCATGAACTGTAATTGAGCTTAAGTTGGAAGTCATCACCGTCAGTACAAAATACATTTTGCCCTCAGTTCATAGTGTTCCAGAAGTTGTGATTGCTTTTATAATAATTATTTTATTTGGATAAAGGAGCATACACACTAGATGATGGGTTCTCAAACTCTGTGCTGGGGTCCTACTGTGCATGAGTGTTTTTGTTACAGCTAAACTGTTGATCAGAAGAGGGTTTTTAGTGCTGAATGCTAGTTTGATCCAATGCCTTTCAACTGATCATTGAACATCCAATTATTAACAATTTTTTTTGTATCAGAGACCACGTGCCCACACCTTCAGAAACTGTAAACACACACACACACACACACACACATACACGCAATGTGAAGGTTGAGTCGGTCACTCTGTTATTCAGTATTCAGTGTGGCATGAAAAGTTCAGGACTTACTGTTCAGGGCATCTCCATGACTTATTACTCATAAATACAACACCAAATCACACCGTGAGGCATGCAGGTGCATACAGTCACTGGCATCGATGTGCAAAACTGGCGAATACTTCAGCATCTTAATGCTCGGCGATGTCCTCAGGAGGAGTCTCGGTCTTTATTGTTTGCCCATAGCTTTCCGGTACAGAGGGAAAGCCATGGATTAGAAGCCCGCTCAAAGCATCAATATCGCTGGCTGCAATCGACATATTTCCCCCTCTCAACCTTGGCCATTGTGTTAATTAAAGGGGCTGAGCAATTCAATAGTTTAACTGTATGCAACCCTCAATCAACAGTGGTGATATCTGGTGAACAAACTGCTCTGTAAGATTGAGACTTTTATTATGACAGGGCTGCAGGTGGACTTTCGTGTGTTTATAACCACTGCTGGGTACTCAATGACACACCTTGATGCATGGAATACTTTTTTAGATATACGTGTGTTCTTTTTCAATCAGTTCCTCAAATTTTTATTTATTTTTTTACCTCAAAATGCTATTTGAAGGTGCTTTTCACTTTTTCAACAGTGTGGGTCTGGGAGATGCACAAGAAAACAAATAAAAGAAAAAAGAGGCTATACTCTTAACAACATTATAGAGTCTGGAGCAGTCTGCAATAGATCAGGAAGACACTGCTGGGTGCTATTTAAAATCCATTTAAGTATATGCATTGTTAGGTTTCCTGGTATATGTGCGGGTTTGATTGTTATTCATACTGTACATTGTTTTTAGAACAGTGAACTGGCGAACCAAAATTGAATAATAAATGGATCAAGGAGCTAAATGTAAAACTGCCAGCAAAATGGCTACTTTACAGTAAGTACTCTAGCAAAAATTGTCCATAAACACACAAACAAAAAAAGAGCCAGCCACAAGCTGTAAACACTGTCAGTAAAACTGTGTTTTTACATTTACTAGCAGTTTTACTTTACTTTTCTCATCTTAAATCCTTCCATTTTCTGTGCCAGTATGCATGTCCTGGTCAGGGTCGTGGGGGGGGGGGGGGCTGGAGCCTATCCTAGTGTGCATTGGGCGTGCAGGGCACTAATCTTAAATGCAACATTAAAATAAATTCTAATACAATTATTTATTTATTTATGTTTTACTCAAACCTCTCACTTCAGGCAGTGTAGTGTTGTATAATGGGTAAGGAACTGGTCTTATAACCTCAAGTTCACAGGTTCGATTCTCGGGTAGGGCAGTGCCGTTGTACCCTCAAGCAAGGTACTTTACCTGCAATGCTTCAGTATATGTCCAGCTGTATGAATGGATGCAATGTAAATACTATGTAAAAGTTGTTTATGTCACTCTGGATAAGAGTGTTTGCTAAATGTAATGTAACGTCATAATGTAACTTCACAAATTCCTGTCACCTGGTTTACACAGAGTATTGGCAATATTTTCACAACAATCTGCATTTGGTTGTATATACCTGACCCAGCTGATTGTTGCAACGTTGAGTGTTATCTGACAGGTGCATCAGATCTCTTTCATTCTTCAGAAAGGGCAAGCCCACTTGCTTTTTAAAAGAAGATCCTACTGCCAGCCTGGGCAGCACAATTTCTCCTATTTCTACATAAGCATTGAGATGGATCCTCATGGACATGAAGCCCCTTTGATTGAACCTCAATCAAAAAACTTCTGTGCTGTTTGATGGAATTCCATATGCACTTTAACAACCAAAATGCATTTAAATCTAGGGGATCATCTCTGTCAAAAGGAATGCTAAATTCTTGCTCTTCACCAGTACTTGAAATGGTATTTTAAAAGTATCTATTGTAATGGGCACATGAGATTTGGGATTAGATTAGGTGCAGATTAGCCATCAGTGCAATTTTGGCACTCCCCACAGTATGATTACTGATGAGAGACAAAGGCATACTTTTGCATACAGACTTGCTTGGACTTTAGTTTTAGGGTTACAATGTTCCATCTCTCAGCAATTGGCTGGGTCAGACATCCAGGGCCATTGTTTGTATATGCATATATCTGCCAGCAATTTCACTCCATAAATACAGCACAAGAAAAAATGGCCAATATATATATATATATATATATTAATTTGAATCCTGTTGAAGTAAAATAAAATATTGAAGGTGAACATGGTGGGTTTAGGAAATTGGCAATGAAAATGAATTTCTGAAAATCCAGTTTGAAATTACATCATATCATGAATTCTGTTCTGTCAGTGTTCACAAAGAGAAAAATCAACCAGCTAGCCAATATGATGTATACACCAACCAATGGGGGAAAATATTGACTTAGTAAACCAATACGTGAATTTATCAAACCAATACAATTTCAGTGTAACCTATACAAGTTAAATAAACCGGTTGGTGTGGACAGGAAATGAACTGATTTTCCCCAGAACAACAATTCAGAAGAAACAATGTGAAGCTTTTCATTGTGCTCTAACTCTCCTTGCAGTGGATCTGTTGGGGGTGCTCCTTTGCCTCTTAAGAAATCAAATTGAATAGAAATAATTTGTTACTACCAAATTTTTCCATGGCCACATAAAAAGAGCACTTGTCCGTCTCCAGGTCATTCTCTTCATAATTCTTTAACCTTCCTCTTGCCCCATTGTTTCTTCTTTTTTTTTTTTACATCTTTTTATATGAGAGGCATGTTTTCGAGGGTTGTAATGGTTTTCCTGTGTATGCATTTTCAGACTAGGATAATAGGATGTGCTCTCGTAAGGCTGCAGATACAAAGGCTTTTATTACACCGTCTAACTTTAAGGAAGTGGGGAACTAGAAAAACATGGGGCACTTTGCAGTCCACTAACTCCAAGTAGAGCTCAAGTCAACTTGCTCATTGCGCTCAGTAAATTAGAGTATGCACAGTAATACTACAATGAAACTGGTTTTAACTCACTTTAACAGTTAGTGCATTAGCTCACCATCGTAGCAAGAGGATACAAGATCTTTGTTTTTAATGGAGAGTGCAAGAACTAACTGAAAGACTGCATTTTAAAGTAAATATCTTCAAAGTTATCTAGAATAAGTCTTAAGGTTAGTTAAACTTTCCTTCTGTGTACCTTTATGCCATACGGTAACAGTGTTCTCAGAACGTAGTCTGAAGTCGTGAAACATAATTATGAAATTATATTTTAATCTCATATGTTCTCTTGGACACTTAAACTCAAACCGTATTTAAGTGATGGATCCAGAATTTCAGACATAGGAAAATCAGTGTCTGTTGATTTCTGGTGTGTATCAGCACTCAATTTAAGTCATTTTTGGGCGGTAGTGTCCAGAGACCTTGTTTCTGAGGTTGAAATCGGACGCTAACTCAAGTAATACCACAGAACCCTGCAAGTGATGTTGCTGTCCATTCCTGGACCCAGAATAAAACAGTTAACAGTTAGCATGCAATTGTCTTTGATACCTGACGATGACCTACTGGTCAAAATGTTGTCTATGAATTAAACACCGACTGTGAGCATTCAAAACCAGCGTGGGTAATCCTTTTTTTTTTTTTTTTTTTTTCTTAAAATAGTTTACCCCAAATGACTTGCCAAAATTGCCCAAAACTATTTATAGTATTGTCTACAGGTCAGAATTAATGTTCAACCAAGGAACGAACATTAACCCCATTAACATTAACTTGAGGGAGTAGAAAGAAATGACATGGCTGAACTAGTGACAGTTGACCACAGAACGTTTGAAGGTCAAATTGTATCCATGATTAATTTTGTATTCCCAATTGAATGCATATGAGCAATAAGACAATTGTTTAATTTCAGAACTGGATTTTTAGGCTAAATGCTTGTTAATTCAAAACAGTACAAACAATAGAAGTCCTCCATCCTTAAAGGCTAAATCAATATACCGTTTCTGACAACTGTTCCAGGGATCAGTATGAATTGTTCCAAGTAAGCATGGCCGTGGGTGATATCCTTTAAATAAACAAGTACAATGTTCGTATTATATTTTAGAATTAATGAGTTGTGGAAAAAAAGCCAATCCCAGGGACATACTGCCCATCGCCTTGAACAGCGTAGTACAAAACGAGGATTGTGAAATTCCTGCAACCAGAGGCTACTTTGGAAGATGCCAGGAGATGTAAAGTTGAGAGCAACTTCATCATAGCTGGCAGGAAATTAAATCTTTGGGTGATGGCACCAGTTCCTCCCTCATATTCTCCAGGAGTGTGATCATTATGCGGCTGTGAACCTTGGCTGTATCGCTTCACTGTTAACGGAAAGAGGGGTAATTCGTAGAGGAAAGACCATTTCCTGTCTTATTCGGTTTTGCCTTTGTCTTCTGTGTCTCATCCTGGCTGTGGTGACTGCTGCTATGTTTGGCAGAGAAAAGTCCTCATTAACATACCTTTTATAGAATGTGAGCTAGGCTATATCCGCGCTCAGCAAATTATAGCCTGCTTTCAGGAGTTCTTTAAATCCACACGCAAAGAGGGGAGTCACAATTAAGGCACGCTTTACCAAATTAGGCAGAATACTTCATTTACCTAATTTACCTAATCTCCACCCTGTTTCAGCACGTTCACTAGGACAGTCAGAGAGTGATGTAATCCCCCAAATCACTGAAAGTTTCACCCACTGAAACTTTTTTAGTAAATCTGACATAGTTATTACACTTTTGTAAGGACTGATTTTGCATTCAAACAGCACTGGCATTCCTTCAGTAAATCTGGCCCTGAGGCTGTTGGGAGAAAAGATTAACTCCGAAATTCAAACCAGGTATAAGTTTTTTATTTTTTATTTATTTATTTTTTTCAATCAAATCAACCTTATGCCAAAAAGGAATTCGCCTTACACTTATAAGGACAGAAAAAAACCAGCAGACAGGAATAGGTGTGGCCTGAATAGAGGGAGATAAGCATGGAAGTGGGGCCTCTCCTAAAAGGACCCCGCACATACAATCAATTTCCGAAATCGTACCCCCCTCATAAAAAGAAAGGCAAATGTCCTAGAAGTTATGATTCTGTGATGATCAGAGGCCTCCACAGTGCCAGGATCTTTGGCCGCTGGTGGGTCAATGGAAATGTATCCTTAAGATGAGCCAGACCCTAAAAGTACACATTAAATTCAGCAAATAATGTCATGTCATATTGGTTTATGCAACAATATCATAATCTACATACTATAATATCAGCCTTGTGTTGCCTATTTTTGATGCACTGATTCGTCTATGAGGCAAATGTGAGTCTAATCAGGATGAAATTCATTAGAAAGTTACCAATTGGTACCTGCAAACTGCCTGCAGAGTACAATATCACATAACCATAGTATTTACATTCCCATTTTAACTCGTGGCCACGCCATTTTATGTTAGGTTCAACTGTTTAATTGCAAGTCACGGTGGCGGGGTAAATCACTGGAATGTGGTAAAGTAATTTAACATATCATTTCTCAGTCCACATGTTAATTCAAAGATAATCATATAGATGTTTTTTTTTTATCATACAGCCGTTCCCTGAAACCCAAATAATGGACTTCCTGCCAAGTGACACCACCTCCCATCCTGGAAAATTTGTGTTGTTCCACTGATGCAAGTTCCAAAATGGTGGTTGGTTGCCCACCAGTCGGAAAGGAGGATGTCCCTGCAGCAGCCGCCTTAGCTTTTGATGTTTTGCCATTTTTTCAAGCGACTTGATGTTTTGCCATTTTTTACACACATCATCGCCAGTTTCTCTGCAACCCCAGGTGACACTGAAATCGCACAAAATGAAAAGTGATATGAAACCTGCCTCAAAAAACTTCACTCCATATAAACAGATTATGCAAGCCTAGCCTACACGTTGTTTAATATGTAGCTCCTGGCTGATTATTATATTTTTTTTACTCATAGATGCAAAAACTGTGAGCCCATTCCATAAACCGTTTTGTAAATTCAGAAGTCACAAAGGTTAATGAAAGCCTTGATCCACCATGACTGTAGTGAGCAGGTACGTGGTGCTGCATCCCGATATTTATGAGAGAATAACATATAGTGAGGAATTAAAACGCGTTTTCACTGCCTATCATTTAACAGGTGTTTGCGTGCACCAATAACATAACCATTTATTTCTGATTGCACTGAATAGCCAATTTGTTTCGCTTTGTCAAAGAATTATGCAACAATCGCCTCAATGGATGAGAGACACCTGTAAGCATTTTGTTCATTGGAATCAAACGATGTCAAACAATGAATGAAACAAGCATGGTATCCTCCCCTTTTCTATAACCAACCCCCCCCCCACCCCCCAAAATTGCCTCCTCCCACCAGCCCCATCTCCCCCTCAACTCCCACCTTGTGCATTCCCCATACCCCAACAGTGAGACAGGACAAGACAGGGCATTATAATTAGGCTTGGAGTTTAGGTAATAACTGTGCTGAATTCAACTCGGTGAAACCAAATTGCCATTGGTTAGACACAGTTACTTCCTGTCCGACATACAGCGACTTTATTGAGATAGGCACCGGATTAATATAAAATGTAAAATAATAAACATGGCCAAAATTAAAATTTCCTCCCAGAATGTTCCTGTGTCTGTGTGTTCTCCATATTTTTGTACTTTATGTTTACTGAGATGATCCTTCTCCCGGTAGATTTGAGCTGCATCTCTGAGTGACATTAAATCACTGCAGAGCTGTTCTGTGCTTTGCCTGGGGCCGAGGCTGCAGCTGATCTCCTCCAAACCAGCGCTGGCATAGGTACATAGAAGAGCTGGAATCAAACCAGTCAGGCAACATATCCCCACAATACCCCCCCCCCCCCCAAAAAAGAAAAATAAATAAATAAATAATCTGCATGTACATACACACACATATCCACACACTCTCTCTCTCCGTATCGCGCACACACACACACACACACACACACACACACGCACACGCGCACACAGTCATTTCATTTTTATTAAACCCTTAGAGCTGGGATGCTACCCCGGCCTGAAAGAGTAAGTAAAAAAATGTCTCAAAGCAAGGAGATGAATTGTGTGGGAGTTGAAATATAATCCCCCCGAGCAGGCAAAGACCTTGAGTCCGTGGAAATTACTTTACTGCAAGATCAGGACATGGTCATTTATTGTAGCTGTTGTCCAAGCTCTATTTCTGACCCTTTAATGCGGCAAATAAATTCACACAATAAAACATTTTTCTTGCAATTGTAACCTAGGGAGCAGACTACAATGGGAACAGAGTTGCCAGGGGGCAGCTGTACCTCAAAATCAGTTTCTGTATTGTTGCAAAGATCATTTGAGTCTCAGCCAGTAAATGGGTAGAGCAGTGTAAATGCTCGTGTCTTTCTTTCATTTTCTTTCACTGATGAAAACAAATTCATCAGTGCTTACATGTTGCTAGAAGAATACAACCTGCGTTGCACAACCCAGCAAATTCTAGCCATCTTCATGTCAACAGTACCCATTCAGCACATTCCACATTCAACAGATCGGCTGGGATTCATTCAAAAAATATTTGCCCGTAACAGTGGCAAACATTTTCATTTTAAAATTTTTTGCTTCCAAAACACTGCCAAGTTCAGAAATCTGGCGAAAGCTTGCTAAAAATATTTGACAAGACATTACGCATGTATTTACTTGTAAGTCACATGAAGGACAAATGTTAATTGAATACAGGTTAATGTAAAACCATTATGGCCTTCTGGTTATGCAATGCTGTTCACAGACGATGAGCACATAAAACATCAGGGGCATGGTCCACAACCCATCTACCTATTCAGGCTACTTGCAGTTCACCTTATATGGACCACAAACAGAACGGCATGCTGGGACCATATGGATGACAACATCAAGCAAGCATTGAAACTCAGATGTTATCAATCCTGTTTATTTGTGTCTCAGGGACACCTACAGCTTTTGTTGCTAGGAAACTGCATACTTACAGTATTGTATAGAAGTGTCACATTATTTCAAATAGGGATGCTGATAAAAATATCTTAATGAAAAGTCACAAAGGTCAAGCATACTCAACAGTTGTTAATAACTGTCGCATCAAAATCTCCTTGCATACAGTGTATCCTTTTCTGGTAAGAGAGTGCCTACCAAGACATATTATCAAATCACAGTATAACCTGACCTAAACCCCACACAGCAAGGCAAGACAACAGCAAGGAAACCCTCCCTCATGGCATGTAGGAAAAATCCTCAGGAGGAATCAATACAGGGGGAGCACACCATCCACTGTAGTCATAGAGACAAGACATGGTCAAGTTAATTTTCAGTCTATATAATTAGTTCAGGACATGTTGTATGCAGTATCTGGAGGTGGTGGGCCTGGGGTGGGGCAATAGGCATACTTTATGGGGGGGGGGTGGGGGGGGGTGCAGTTCTCAGGGTTTATGCTTTTCAACCTTCTCAATATTCAAACAAACTTATGCCCATATGTGGAGCAATTGGCTGAACCGAAGGATGGGGAAACTGACAGCAGGCTAAGGATTGGCTTGTGGCATGAGCCTCATTGGTGGGACAGGAAAACAAGAAAAGAATAGGATGTTAAGGAAGAGCTATGGGATGAAGGCAAAGATTTGAGCTAGCAACTTACACTACACTATGGCAAAAGGTATGTGGACACCTGACATCCAACATCTCATCCACCCCTTGCTGCTATATCAACCTCTACTCTTCTGGGAAGGCTTTATACTAGATTTTGGAGCATTACTTCAAGGATTTGCATCCATTCAGCCAGAAGAGCATTAGTGAGGTTGGGCACTGATTGGCTAATTAGGCCCGGGTCACAGTTGGCTTTCCAATTGATCCCAAAGGTGTTGGATGGGGCTGATGTCAAGGCTCTGTGCAAGCCTTGACAGTTCCAGACCAAAGGGCACCCAGATAGTTTTGATTGTTTAGTGTCTGATCATGCCAAGAGTTTCCTACGGCTGGATAACTGCTAGGACAGAGATAGAGAATCCATGTAGGCACAAGAAAGACAAGAAATCCACCCATCCCCCAGGAGCCTTCCTGTGAAAATGGGGGCGTAGCTGTTGATGGGTGTCAGTATGTAAAGATTATCTGAGCCAGAGAAGCCTGCCTGTGCTTCTTTGACACTGTGTTTAGACTGTAACCAATTTTAGCCTTCACTGTAAAGGCGTATATTTAATATAATCCAGAGATCCTCTCCTGCTCTACAGTCTTCGGAATGGTGCTACCACCCATTAGGTTCTTTTGAAATCTTGTGACAACTAGATAACCTGAATTTTGAGAACGAAGTAGGCTTGTATGTAGAAACCTCTCTTGACAAATAAAATGGTGCTAGTCCTTGTAACACTTTGGAAGTTAGAACCATAACCTTAAGATCAGCTGTATTCCTACTGTGTAACCAGTGAAGGGAAACTAGCACTGGGGTAATATGTTCACACTTCTTTGTTCTAATCAAAATATGAGCAGCAGCATCCTGAACTGGTTGGTGGCTCCTTAATTAAGTATTCGAGCAGCCAGATAACAGGGCTTGGCAGTAATCCAGCATTGACCTGACAAAAGCATACATCAATTTCTCTTCATCCTTTAATGATAAAAAGTGCCAGATTTTAGTCATATTCTGCAAGTGAAAGAAAGCAACTCTGGAGATGCTTTTTTATATGGGCATCAAAAGTGAGACCAAAGTTAATGGTAATGCCAAGGTCTTTCCTGGCAGGATTTGGTTAATTAATCTGTCAAGGTAGGGAGAAGGGTTAAATAAGTTTTCCACATTTTTTGAGAAATATGAGTTTTATCTCAGTTGAGGAGCAGAAAATGGCATCATCCAAGCTTTAATATTACCAATGCATGCCTCTAGCTGAGATAGCTCCAGTGCTTCTCCTGGCTTCTTTGAAGTGTCACCCACATAGCAGTTATGCACCGTTTCCAAATGATACTGTATTGATATGGGTCAGGGCCGTGTGTCAGTGTCATGGTGTCTGTGAAATACATAGACATAGGCATACGACCATGGGCCTAGAGCCTAGCCTATGGTCCCCTGATGCTACATAAGGGGCTTTCTTCACTAAGATTAGCAATTAGCTATTAGGAAGGACAGAAGCTCCTCACCAGCTCAGGTATAATCTGTCACTCTTCTGCACGTACTTAAATTTGATTTAATCACATTGTTTACAATGTAGATGGAATGAATCAGTCCATTAACAACCCGTCTTTTTAGCTACATACTAAAAATTCCTTTTCTATAAAATCACATTAGAACATTCGCACAGAGAAAACGTTTCCAATAAACACAATGAAAAGGTGTCTGTTTGCTTAAGTGAAGATTCAACCCACTAAACAAGATTTCTTTAGACATAGTGGAGCCACAGAGTAGGTGGAACATTCCAAGAGACACTGGCCAATTGCCAATAGACACAATGTTGTGTGGTGTTCTGTATGGTGTTCCAGTTTCTGCTGAAATGTGTATATAATGCAATTGATCAATAAAAAAGCATTTAGATAGATCTGGGTCAGACTAGCAACCACAAATGCTGTTAAGCAAAATAATACACTCCTGCAGTCATTCAAACATCAGTTTCATTTTGCCTAATGCTGACATTTCAATTTTACATTTTCAATTTTAGAATTTTACTAAATTCAAATTTTAGAATTTTACATGGGACTTGCTGTGAAATACACATTAGCATGTCATTGCCTCCACTGTTGACATGTCCTATTCATCCATCTTGTTAATGTTTCTGGATACTGGACATCTGACACAATCAGTGCTTTGGAAAGCACCACCCACCCCCCTTCCCCCCGCCTAGTGCAGCACAACCAACCAGGCAACAGCTCCCCACCAGACGGTCCATAAAGACAGCCAATTCCAAACTGCCCATGTAAGCCAAGCTTCTGTTTTCATTGCAGCACCAAGGTTCTCTGACCTGTTCCATCCAGGCTCTGGACTGCCCTTCATTGGCCTGTCCATGGCAACCCTTAACGTAACCGTAACAACTCAGGGTCCCTGCAGCAACAGTGCATTCCAAGTTCTTTCCCTTCTACTAGGAATAGGCTACACCTTCCATAGCAGTGACACTGGTTTTTGTTATGTCAGAGGAAGGTGTCACTGTACTTCAGGCCTTGCCTTCATTAACACCAAACATCAAATATTCTGAAAACTGAATCTGTACCATGCCTTATTTAGCTTTGAAAACCATCCATTTCTCATGAATCTTCCTCAGAAAAATGTGGGTCAGCCTCAAAAACTGAATTGTGTTATTCCTGCACTGCTATAGTACGTGCCATAATAAGTCTGTCTGGCTAACAGACAAGGGTGGGGAGATCCAGACAACTGTTGAGGGCAAACAAGAGTATTTATTGTCAGAGGTTCTGAGAATTCATGAAATATTTATTTGCAGGGGATTGAGGGAATGAAACAAAAACAAATAACTAGCAAAATGAAGCAGCAGCCAGCTCAAATAAACTTATGGACATCACTGGCCATTCAAACAGTCTTACATGGTAATAATCGTGGCCTTATATTCAGGATGCAGACAAACAACACAATACCTCGGCAGTAGTCCTTGCTCTTAATCAACTCTACACTCTCCCATTTCTGAACTGTCATGCATATCTGTTTGCATATGGTTTTACAGGGGAAACCTCATCTCCCCCATGAATTCCCCTTTAATATCCAACAATAACAAGCTCAGACACAGAGATGATACATATATACATGTCGTAAATATAAACAGCTGAAGATGTAAACAGACCGCAGGTTACTTCACGCGCACACAAATACCCCATACTCCTTTCGATATTAAACAAATGTTCATCAAACAAATAGACAAAAACATAAAACCAAATAAACGGTAAGCCCTACATAACAGCATTCCACAAAGATATTGTACCAATTTAATCTATAGGTGTTTCATTAAATTAAGCTGAAATTGTTGTTAGTATGGATTAAAATTTGACAAATTAATCACTCCTGAAGGAAATACCCAAAGTCATGCCGGAAAATTACTTGTCAGATGTGTGAGGTCATAGGAGGAGACAAACAGCTCTGCTATTATACCTTTAAGTTGAAAAGATGACAGAAATGGACAGCATTTGCTTGAAAAGATGACAGAAACGGACAGCTGAAAATGTTATTCTGAATTAAAGGGCATTATCAGTGACACAGATGACTCCAACTCTGTTGAGTCTGTAGAAGAGGTAATCACTGATCCTGATACCGCAATACCACCATTCCGGTTTGAGCCAGAGGTGCAGGGATCAGAGTCAGAGGATTCTTTCCAAAGTTAAAAGATTCCTCAGACTCTGAAAAAACAGAAGTTTACAGAGAACTTTTTGGGGAATATTAAAATTTCAATTGGAATGGGGAAGTGCGTTCCGATTGAAGTGGTTACATTTATTCTGATTGGGTCGCTATTCTGGTTAGACATGGAATATGAGGCCCCATATAAACAGAACTATTAAATGTATGACTTCCTCCCTCTATAACGTCACAAAATATGACATAGATGATCATCATGAAGATTTTTGGAAAAGGGAGGCGAGACAAAAAGCGATTTGATCTTTTACGGCTTATTTCTTGCATATACTGTATTTCAATAAAATTATTATTTCTAATGTTGTGAATCATTAAACAGCACAGCTTCTTCCATTTGGCTGGTATATTTAATTTTTTCATAATTAGTCTTTAAGCGCTCACTAAAGAACAACAATGCACATATGTGCTTGCAGACCATATAACTAATTGTTTTTTCAGCATCTGTTTATTTCTTTACATGGCCTTCTTCCTCCAAATCCATCTGACCCCATAGATACTTATTTTCTTTGGTGTTTTGGCACTGTAATTTTAATTTTTGGTTTGTTCAGGTGACATACTGTAGGCGCTTTTGGTCAGAAAATATAATTCTACATAATACATTTCGTTATAAAATAACATTTCTCAAAATGTAATGTTACGAGACGAATATGAATTGACAGATTTCTCAGAAACCGAGTTCAACAAATGAAACGACAATTAGATCATATCTTTTCATGAACTGCCATATTCTGTTTTTTTTTTTTGCGGTGAGATACAGATAGAGGCCTTCTGACTGAGACTTCTCTTGGTGCAGGCCGGATTCCGAAAGTGAGCGGCGCAGCCCAGATCAGACTGTTTGCACTGCAAAGCCAACAGAATGAAAGAGCGAGTCAACACGCGGCAGCCCTTTGAAATCGCGGGGCTCTCGTGACCTCCATCCCACCCTCACCCCGTTACGATATTCAAGCACGGGGTCGGTCGGCACAGTTCTGTCAGAAATGTCTCTATCAAAGTGCTGCCGGTGTCTCCACATCACTCCCTTTCAACCCCTTTGATTCATAACCCTTCATCTCCTGGACAGGCTCGTTGTGATGTACCCACCCCGCCCCCCCCCCCTTTCCCACCGCCCCTCCCCCGCCCCCCACCTCTGTCCCACCTCTCTTTGGCCTCTCAGGGTCAACACATGGTTTGGTCAAACTGCCCTTATGGTGTGAATATAGTGCTGATTGACTGATAAAAAGATTACTCTGTCTGTCACTCAGATGAGTTCTGTGAAGGATAGACTATAATCGCCCTTAGAGAATCACAGTCAGTCGTGCACAGACACGCATACACACAGGCTTGTTCACACATACACGCAC